>NC_069502.1:1039408923-1039641423 GCF_027579735.1 Bombina bombina
CTCACATTGCAAGGCCGCCAACTCAGAGACTCTGCGTGCCGAAGCAATAGCCAGTAGAAAAAGAGCCTTCCAAGACAGTATCTTAATTTCAAGAGAATGCATAGGCTCAAACTGAGCCCTCTGCAAAACCCTAAGAACCAGATTCAAACTACAAGGAGGAGCAGAATGTCTAAATACAGGCCTGATCCTGGATAGAGCATGAACAAAAGACTGTATATCAGGAAGCTCAGCAAGCTTCTTTTGTAACAGCACAGAGAGACAAAATATGTCCCTTTAAGGAACTGGCGGCAAGTCCCTTCTCCAAACCGTACTGGAGGAAGGAAAGTATCCTGGATACTCTGACCTTATGCCAGGAATATCCACGAGTCTCACATCAAAATAAGTAGGTCCGCCATACCTTATGATAGATGCATCGGGTGACCGGCTTCCTGGCTTGAATGAGAGTATCAATCACAATCTCAGAAAACCCTCTCCTGGCTAAGACTAAGCATTCAATCTCCCAGCAGTCAGCCTTAGAGAATCTAGATTTTGATGCTCAAAAGAGCCCTGTACCAGCAGATCCCTGTGACAGGGCAACCTCCATGGAGGAGACAATGACATCCCCACTAGATCCGCAAACCACATCCTCTGTGACCACGATGGAGCAATCAGAATAGTTGATGCTTGCTCCTGCTTGATGCAGGCCACTACTGGAGGTAGAAGTGGTAACGGTGGAAATATGTAGACTAGGTTGAATCCCCAAGGCACTGCTAAGGCATCTATCAGTTCTGCCTGGGGATCCCTGGACCGTGACCCATATCTGGGTAGCTTGAAGTTGAGTCTAGATGCCATTAAATCTATATCCAGAGTCCCCCATCTGTTGCAAATCTCCGCAAACACTTCGGGGTGAAGAGACTATTCCCCCAGAGGAAACGACTGTCTGATGAGAAAATCCACTTCCCAGTTGTCCACACCCCGGATGTGGATTGCTGACAGCGAGCAGTTGTGGGTCTCCACCCACTCCAGAATATGAGATACTTCACTCATGGCTAGGGAGCTTCTCATTCCCCCCTGATGGTTGATGTAAGCCACCGTGGTAAGGTTGTCCGACTGGAATCTGATGAACTGGGACGAACCCAGGAGGGGCCAAGTCCTCAGAGCGTTGAAGATCACTCAAAGTTCCATGATGCTGATCAGGAGAAGCGACTCCTCCCGATTCCACCTGCCCTGTGCCTTCCTGGCACCCCAAACAGCTCCCCATCCTGAGAGGCTCGCATCTGTAGTCACAATCTCCCAGGATGGTCTCAGGAAGAATGTCCCCTGGGACAGCTGATCTGGACGGAGTCATCAAGAGAGGGATTCCCTAGACCAGTTGTCCAGAGAGATCTGTTGGGATAGATCTGAATGATCGCCGTTCCATTGCCTCAGCATGCACAACTGAAGAGGTCATAGATGGAAGCTGGCGAATGGAATGACATCTATACTAGATACCATAAGCCCAATCACCTCCATACACCGGACCACAGATGGCCTTGAGGAGGTCTGTAGGGCAAGACAGCTGGAGGCAATTTTGCAACGTCTCTGGTCTCTCAGGAATATCTTCATGGATATGGAGTCTATTATCATTCCCAGGAACTCCACTCTGGTACTGGGAACCATATAAATCTTTCATGAGTTTATCTTCCATCCATAAGATCGAAGAAGTAGAAGAGCTCTCGGATGGTCCTCTGCCAGCTGGCAGGATGGAGCCTGAGACACTTCTCTACCATCCTCCTGTGACGAAAGGCAAAGAATGACTGGGGGATGAGGGGAGTGGGGGAGGTATTTAAGCCTTTCGCTGGGGTGTCTTTGCTTCCTCCTGGTGGCCAGGTTTTTTATTCCCACAAGTAATGAATTAAGCAGTGGACTCTTCTCGTATTAAGATGGAAATACATAATAACATCTAACCCTCCCTAACCTAACAGACCTTAAATTACACTCCAAAAAAATAACCTTCCCTTATAAGAAAAAAAACAAAAACACAAACCTTACCTGAAAAAAAAAAACTTACCTTACCTGTTGAAAAAAATCCTAACCTTACCTGGGAAAAAAAACTTACCTTACCTGAAAAACCTAACCTTACCTGCAATCAGGGAGTCAGTGGGTTAATACATTTATAAGAGAAATAGGAAGCAAGCAGTGATTTTATTTTAGTCCATTCTTAAAACCTGTAAGAACTTACAGACTTCAGGAAAATATCTTTCTATCTGAAGCTTATTTTGTAATTTCCCAAGGTTTAGTTTGTGTCTTCTGAAAAAAAAAGGTATCTGCTATTAATAGATATTTACATTTAATTTGTTACCATGAATTAATGTCTGTTTTGGGCAAAAAACATTTTTTAGTCCATGGTTAATTCTCTGTATTCCATGATATTTTTGGAACCAACTGTAGGAAATTAAACTTAATGCTTCCACTACTCTAGGAAAGTAAATAAATATTTTCTATAGAAGTTTCAAAAATATTGTTTTCTTCTGCGTGGGCATAAAGAAAGCTTTGTTTAATCTTCAAGATACTGGTATCTAGTTATGCCTTATGTTGAATAGTCTATATTAATGTTTCATCTAAAAGCAAGTTGAGCTCTCATTTGCATTCCCTTAAGATTCTACTGCATTGTTGTGAGTATGCGCATAATATTTTCATCTAAATTGAGACCAGTGGCATTCCAAAAAAAGTATATTTCAAATTTAGACTGAATTTGTCTGTTAGAATGTGAAAGTGTCAGTATCTGATGAGAACATGAAATGAGAATGAGGAAGAGATATCAGAAATGTCCTCAACCCCCTATCACACTGAATTACTGATATAGTGCATAAAATATTGACCTCCATTTTTAAATGAAGTCTGTGGGCAACTGTGGGCTTTGTGGAACAACCACATAAGCAACCCAATGCAATAGCCACGTTGTATCTTATAGCATAATGAAGCCTTTCTTACTTTTGTGATTTCATAGCATAGCGTTCCAGTCGTTCCAGCAGAGGAGGTCCTCTTACATGTCTGTGTTGACTTTCAACATATATAAAGAAGTAAAGGAAAACATAATTGCAATTCCTAACATTTATTTTATACATTTATATATACATGCATGCATAATACAAACACCCACACACAACCACATAAGTACACACCAATACAGTATAGACACATAAAATAATGGTTGATAAGCATTAGAGAAAAATAATGTACTGTAGAACAGTCTTCTGTATTCTGCAAATTATATTTCATGTTTAAATATGACACTTTTATTAATTATTCATTAGAGGTGAGTACCAACCATGGCCCAAAACCACTTGCAAAATATGTAGGTTATAGATGTTTTATAATATATGACTAGTGAACCTTTAGGTTGAGTTGAACCAAATGTACTATAAGGGAGTGAATCAAAAACAAAAAAGTACTCTCTGAAGAGCAGTTTAGAGCAGACCCATATCACAAGGAAAGAGAAAGGAACCATATTGTTAAACAAATGCTGCTTTTAATTTGTAATTGGACCAATTTTAAAAAGGCTTAACTATTGAGTGAATGGGCCAATTTGGATGGTGCTGAACAGTGAGGCACATCCAACATGTATTCACTGGTGCATGTACTGGGTTTAATATGCTGCTATGAGTCTCTCAAACCAGCCTAAAGTGATGAGACATTAAGGTGAAATGCACTTAATAAGGCCAGTCTGCCTGAACTTAAAACCCCAATATAGCTTGATGATTAGTACAATTCAGTAGTGGAAGCTATTGTTCATTTTATGCAACAAATATTGTATGCTTATTATATATCCATGCATTTATTTATATTTTATTGTTAAATCAAGTTCTTTTCAGAGATCAGTAAGAATTAGCCCTGCGTAATCTGTTGGTGCTCTACAAATAACTGATAATAATAATAATAATAATAATAATAATAATAATAATAATAATAATGGAGGTTTTGAATAGGCCATTAGGACTGCTGAAGAGATTTTGCTTTGACTCATATGCTTGGTATACTGTAACTGTATTGCTACTGTTTATCTTAATTAAAGTGCTTTCTCTGAAATCTCAATGGCCTCTCCACTGATGTTTTCAAGACTTAAACTGAATATATAAACTACATTGCCTAATGCCCTTTAATTGCAGAGAACCAAAACTCTGATACTACCGCTGTCAACAAATCTCCAACATAGTTAGAGACCAGGTTCATTAACATGAATAACTAATTAGTTAAAGACTGCACATAGATGGTGAACATTTACAGCATAGTAAGTGTCTTGCCCCATGTACTATAATTAACATACAACAAAACATAAAAGAATATCTAATGTGAAGGTGCTCTTTGTAATTGTCTATTAAAATTTGAGATCTATATGCCCCTTTTAATTAAAAAAAAAAAAGCAACAAAAAAAAGCAAAAAAAAAAAGCAAAAAAAAAGCTGTGCTGGTACATAAATAGTAATACAAATAATGGAGAACCTGTAATACAAATGAAATATTCTTTTTAAAGTATATTAAAATATTAACCGTGCTTCATAGTTACAGCTCAAGATTTAAAAGGTCATGAATATTATTATTTTTTATCATTTTCTAGACACAAGGTTATTAATGTGTTGCCCAATCCTTCAAAAATATATAAAAAATAATAATCATAAGTTAAAAATATAATTAATTTTGTCTTTAAATGGACACTGAACCCAAATTTTTTCTTTTGTGATTCAGATAGAGCATGCAATTTTAAGCAACTTTCTAATTAACTCCTATTATCAAATTTTCTTCATTCTTTTGGTATGTTTATTAGAAAAGCAAAAATGTAAGTTTAGATGCCGGCCATTTTTGGTGAACAACCTGGGTTGTCCTTGCTGATTGGACAGCACCAATTAACAAGTGCTTCCATGGTTCTAAACCAAAAATGTGCTGGCTCCTTAGCTTAGATGCCTTCTTTTTCAAATAAAGATAGCAAGAGAACAAAGAAAAATTGATAATAGAAGTAAATTAGAAAGTTGCTTAAAATTGCATGCTCTATTTAAACCATGAAAGAAAAAATTTGGGTTCAGTATCCCTTTAAAACTGAGCATGAGTAATATTAAAAGGTTTATGACATTTTCAGGAATGTAAATTTTCTATTTAATGAAGTAGAATGTCCCTAGAAACCTAAGCATAATTAGGAAATACTTTTGCCTATTGACTACCTTTACCTATGTTGACCTGTCTTCACTGACTCCTTTTATATTGATGTTTAGGAAGCATTAGAGAGGCTTAAAGAAATAATTACTAAACAAGGTACTTTTCTAATTTAGGGACAACATAAATATGTATTTATTTTGTGTTCACTATTTATCTAGAGTATTGATTTAGTTTATTTAAATTGCAAGTTAACTCTGCACTGTTCCTGATGAAAATAGTCTCTTGAATAATGTGGTCATGTGGTAATGATTATTTGGTTATTTTGCATTTATTTTGGTCTTACCCTTTCTTCTTGATTGATTTCTCTAAGGTCTTCTCATAAGACAACTTTTCTTTATCAAACTGTGCCACTATTTTGTCAACTTGTGTGCAGTGTAACTTCTGCATAGCGCTGTGTTCCTGGAAAACATTAGCTCTGTATGGTTAGACATGAGGTAAAGACTACACTTTTCATTTGATGCGGCTGAACAGTGCGGATACCACGGCAAATTACAGATGGGAAAACCAAGACATACCTATATTATCAGATTAATGTCATCACAAAAACGTATGCCATTCATTAACATATGTTTAAAAAAAATGGACAAAAAGATAAATTAGACAGGTTAAGCAGATGACGGGATTTCTAAGTATTGCTCAGTAAGTATCAGAAAAATTGTGAAAATAAAGAGTACATGGACCGTGCACAGCAAATGTTGAACTTTTAGAAAAGGTTATTTAAGACATTGTAATTGTAAATGTTTTTGTTTACATGATACAAGTCTTCTGCAGTCTCCTTTGCATCAGACTACAGACATCATTAACCAAATTTTACCCAGATTATTAAAGTTTGTCAGTAGTATTAAGTGTACTGAAGAAAGGTGCAGTGGAGAAGCAATGTCATTTTCAGTTTACAAAAGCTTTGGACATCTCTGACCAAATAACATTTTGTTGATTTGTGAAAGTGAAAAGAAGTTAACAAAAACCTCTGCAGTGAACAAAACGTAAACTTAATTGCAAATTTGAATGCACAGTTACTATTCATTTGCAGAATTTCACTGACAAAAACAAAGTAATAAATGGATGTGTGCGGTTTGGGTGCCCTTCCTGTTGAGCTACTAATGATTTCTTTTTAAGGTCTCAGTTCCTGAAGTGACATTAAACGGCTGGGTACAACTACAGTAGCATGGTTACTACTCACTATGCTATCGTTTTCCTCCTGTGCCTTCAATGTCGTTTTCTTATTTTAACCCCTTAATATTTGGTAAGTCAAACTTTGCATCTTCACACTGGGTGCCGCCATCTAGGAGCTTATATTTGTTACAAAAAACTGCAAAAATGTAACTTCCATTAGCTCTAGTATGTGAGCTAAACTGAAGTGCAAGTACAGCTGTCTCAAAAAGCCAGTAACATCACAGATCTGTGAAAGTGCACTGCTCCTTTCACAGGATGCAACAAGATGGCGGAGCTCAGTATTAAAGTGTATAACATTGGCATACTTTGACAAGATCATGTGAAAGAAAGGGTGAGAACTGGCGCTAATACCAACCCTATGCCAAGTATAAAAGGGTTCCTCTCTCGAAAACCCTGAGGGAGTAAGATACAAGACAATGTGGAAATACGGGCGCTGAAGCTAGGGTATTGACTGAAACAAATTGAGGGTACTCACAGGGGAAACCCAATAAAATAAATAGGCTAAAATATCGAAATCTAATGATTAAAATGTACCATACTATTATCAATAATATTAAGAAATTATAAATAACTTAAAAAACATATTTATTGATACCACATAAAAAGGCAATATAGATATATAAAATCAAACACTGAATCGATAAGAAATAATAAATAAATAAAACCTAATTAGTAAAACTGAGCAAATCGGATACTAGAGGCTGTTAATAATATGTATATAAAACTCACATGTACTTAATGATGCCCTTTGAGTTAGCTCGTAGAAAGCATATAAAAAGGGGGATAATTAAACACAAGTGTACATATGTACTCAAAACAGTCTATTATAAACGTAGGGTAAGATACAACAAAGATACTGGACATCCAGCAGAAAAAGTGAAACAGAAGTGCTAGCGAAAAACAAAGTCAAGTGGAGCAAATGTTAAAGTCAGTGGAAACAAATTTTTGATGGTGCACTTTTTAGAAAATCAAACGTATGTAGATGATCTTACTAAATGTGCATAGGATCACACTAGCATACGAGATTGGTACCTTGCGCGCTTAAGTGACAAGCTGGTAAACCAGGCAAATTCCTGAGATTTCGTTGCCTTTCCATCAGATGTATTTACAGTGTGGGCATGTTCTCCGGGTGCCTCTGACCCACTTACGTCATCCGCGTCGGGTAGCGCAACTGGTGTCAAGTCACTTAACGGTGATAAGCAGTAATAATCCTATTTTCAGTCTGGAGTCAGCAAGGGTTGTCAGCTATCCTTTAGCGAATATCCTCAGTAGGAGTAGAAGGATCTCCTACGACGTTTTTCTCCGTTGCTGTGGGTACAAGTTACCGGACCATTCGATTCACTGCTTTTTCGCTAGGTCGTATTGATTCACAGACCTCAGAGGAGGTTAACCAAGTCACCTGTAGAGATTGAGACACGATCAACGTGTTTCTCCCCTCACTCTGGGCTTTTTCAAGATGAACACGCTCACACTGTAAACAGATCTGACGGAGAGGCAACGAAATCTCAGGAATTTGCCTTCTTTACCAGCTTGTCACTTAAGCGCGCAAGGTACCGATCTCGTATGCTAGTGTGATCCTATGCACATTTAGTAAGATCATCTACATTTGATTTTCTAAAAAGTGCACCATCAAAAATTTGTTTCCACTGACTTTAACATTTGCTCCATTTGACTTTGTTTTCACTAGCACTTCTGTTTCACTTTTTCTGCTGGATGTCTAGTATTTTTGTTGTATCTTACCCTACGTTTATAATAGACTGTTTTGAGTACATATGTACACTTGTGTTTAATTATCCCCCTTTTTATATGCTTTCTACGAGCTAACTCAAAGGGCATCATTAAGTACATGTGAGTTTTATATATATATTATTAACAGCCTCTAGTATCCGATTTGCTCAGTTTTACTAATTAGGTTTTATTTATTTATTATTTCTTATCGATTCAGTGTTTGATTTTATATATCTATATTGCCTTTTTATGTGGTATCAATAAATATGTTTTTTAAGTTATTTATATTTTCTTAATATTATTGATAATAGTACGGTACATTTTAATCATTAGATTTCGATATTTTAGCCTATTTATTTTATTGGGTTTCCCCTGTGAGTACCCTCAATTTGTTTCAGTCAATACCCTAGCTTCAGCGCCAGTATTTTCACATACTTTGACAAGATCCCCTTGTCGCTCTTTCCTCACTGCATGAATCGTTTTGGACCTGACTATTACTTTGATTTTATATTCTGGCAGGAAAACAGGACTTTTAACTCCAAGTGCATTCTATGTTTTTAAACACCGTTTTTAATATTGTAATTAAAATTGCATATCAGTTGTTTTATGTATTGGTATTATTCATATGTGATTCAATTTTCACTATTAAACTTTTTTAACTTTTTAGGTTTTATTATATATTTCCTATTAATTTGATACTGCATATTAAGCTCTTATATTAGTGAGACATATATATGTCATTATCCTCACAGAATTATCTTAAATCTAAACCCAAATAGGGTTTCTTAGTATCCAGCGAGTGTTGTTCAATAGGAATATTAGAATTATTTGGGGGCTCCCTCTACCTCTGTATCTATTGAGAACCCTGATTGTCCAGTTTTCAGCATATAACCTAACATTTAGTCTTTTCAGACGCAATTTATATCCTGTTTGCCCTTAGTGCAATTTTGTGTACTTAAGGTCAGATAATCTTTAATAGTCTGCATATCTCAGGTATAATTTGAGGAGAATACCCTTATATTGTGGTTTTGTTTAGTTTTATACATAGCGCCTTATCACATATACCTATCTAAGTGCTTACACTCAACAACCATGGGATCCTCAAAGCAGCTGGATCCTAAAATACAGATAACTAGCTCTTCCAAAGCTGGTGAAGGTTATAAAGATATATCTAAACCCTTCCTGTTTGCAGTCTGTTCTGACAAGTCATAAAGAAAAATAAGTTACAAGGCAGTGTTGAAGTAAAGACAAAGTCTCCAATAGAACTTCTGTTTGACTGGTCAGGAAAGAACCCCCCCCCCCCCCATCACTACTAATGACTTGCAGTAATATTTAGCTGGTGCTGGAGTTGTGTTGCACCGGTCCACTATGCAGCCATAGCTCCATGCAAAAGTCAGTGAAATGAAACTCTACCTGCAACCTCATCACAAAACTCAACATCTGATGCACTAATGCACATGCCACTGTTTTATTTCTTATTTAGAAAATAAATAGTAAATATATGCAGAAATATACGTCAGGTTTAAAGGGACATGAAACACAAAATCTTTCTTTAAAGGGACGGTCTAGTATTTTTTTTTATTATTTTTTTTATGTGAGTGTAATACTTTATTTTAATGTATTTATGTTGTGCTTTGTGCAACTTTTTTAACCCTAATACACTAATATTTGTTCGACTTGTAATATGTGCGTAAGTTACCATCATTTCAATATTGCCCTAAATGCTTTATCTGAATCATGAAAGAAAAAATGTTTTATGTCCCTTTAAGTATGCTGCTATTTTCAAGACATGCCTACACAGTGATTGGCCAGAATGAAACACCAGGTATGATTGTATACCAAGACAGTTTAAATATTTTATTACACATTTTGATGGCAATCAGAATATTCTAGTATTTTTAAACAACTTTCCAATTTACTTTTAGCATCAAATTTTCTATGTTCTCTTGGTATTCTTAGTTAAAAGCCAAACCTAGGTAGGGTCATATGCTACTTTCTAAGCCCTTGAAGGCAGACTCTTATCACAGCTAAAGGGCATTAGTTCATGTATGCCATATAGATAAGATTGTGCTCACACCTGTTGAGTTACCTAGGAGTCAGCACTGATTGGCTAAAATGCAAGTCTGTCAAAAGAACTGAAATAAGGGGGCAGTCTGCAGAGGCTTAGATATTAGGTAATCACAGAGGTAAAAAGTGTATTAATATAACAGTGTTGGTTATGCAAAACCAGGGAATTGGTAATTATGGGGTTATCTATCTTTTTAATCAATACAAATTCTGGAGTAGACTGTCCCTTTAACGATTCCAATAGAGAATACAATTTTAAACAACTTCCCAATATACTTCTTTTATCTCATTTGCGTCATCAACTTTGCATCCTTTGTTGAAGGAGCATCAATGCACTACTGGGAGCTAGGTGAGCACATCAGCTGATCCAACAATAAGTGGCAGATATGTTCCTACACCAATCAGCAGCTAGCTTCAAACAGTGCATTGCTGCTTCTGAGCTTACCTAGGTTTGCTTTTGAACAAAGGTTATCCAACTTTACTGTCCATTTATATTTTACTACAGAGGTTGTGTTCACTTCTTTTCACTTAGAAAATGCAGTATTCGGTCAAAGGTGCCCAAACATTGGATCATTTATTTATTTTTTGTTAATAATTATAATGATAGGAAAAGTCAAACTGGATGTTCATTTAAATATAAAAGTTAGAAAACATATTTAAATAAACTGCAGTTTGTTAGAAAATAATAAGCAACGCAATTTAGCCTTAACATTAAAATTGAATCCAACATTGATTGAATGCACCAACCTCATCAAAATTTTGGTGCATTTTAGTTGAAAAATTCTGTGATAAGCGTTTTGACTGGAATAAATTATCTACAGATGTTGCATTACTTGTATAAAATTAACACTGCATAATAAAGAAGCATGATTAAGGGTAATACGGTTAAACAGATAAAGTCCATAATTTGCTTAATGATAAAAGGAAAATAGTTATTTATATTTTATAAATATTTTCTCTAACCCTCCACACTTGACACCCCACTGTAGAAGCAGTTTTTTTCAGTATTTGTCAGAGGGCAGTATGGCCAATCAGAAGGAAGCACTTGAGGTAAGATCTGGAACATGCCCTGGTTACAGGATTCCTGGTTAAAGGATGGCACGGTCGGCAGGCTTCATATTGGCCATACTGACAAATACTGGAAAAAACTGCAGCACAACTTTGTAAGGTGTCAATCAACAGACTACACTGGGCATATATATATATATATATATATATATATATATATATATATATATATATATATATATATATATATATATGTATTCGAAAAGGTGGATACAGCGCCTGTATGTCCAGTATACTGTAGAGGTATGTAAGGCGTATATATTATAACAAAAAGGAGAAAAGTAAAAAGTACATCAATGTAAAGTATACAATACTAAAAGAAAAATAAAAATTAAACAATATTAAATATTATACTAAAAAATATATATAAACATACAACAAATAAATAATGAATGAGAGTCCAGTTAAAGATAGCATATAAAATATATGAACTTAAAAATAGTGTTCATAGAGGTCCTGGAGATGATATAATTCGTAATAAATCTCCAGATGTAGTAATTATGTAGGTTATAGTTGGTATATACTACCCTTACCAGATATTACCTCAATCGAAATGAGGTAAGTATGCCGCACTGGGGGTAGATATAGATGATTGGATTTCCTCCTTGTACTCTGCTATGGTGCCTCTTGTGATGTTCGTTAACCTCTTGGAGTATGCAGGGATAAGTTTTTGAAGGTGAGTTGATCCCTTGTACTTCCTATGGGTTGATGGTTGGCCTCTTGGAGTGCTCTTTCTGTTCTGGTATTGACTTTCTCCAGCATAGAGATACCCAGGGAGACACAGAGAAAATATATAGTGTAATACTGTTTATTTGTTAAAAGAGCATAAAAATACACTTTATATTGCACTCACATTTGGCAACCTCAGACAATATGAGGTATGTATATAGCATATATATTTAAAAGAATCTTTCCACAGGTTAGAGAGGGATGCGTAATCCCCAATCTTAAATGCAAGTCTCTTAAAGAATTTACATGCAGCTGTGGTGTGTTCCAAGATAGATAGTACAAAATAAGGTGCCCACAGAGCAGCGCTAGTGAAACTGGCTGCAGGAGGAACAAATAAGGATATTATAAAACAACTATTAAAACGTAGATAAAATATGTTTACACAGAAGTAGATTCCCTTTAGGGAATCTACTTCTGTGTAAACATATTTTATCTACGTTTTAATAGTTGTTTTATAATATCCTTATTTGTTCCTCCTGCAGCCAGTTTCACTAGCGCTGCTCTGTGGGCACCTTATTTTGTACTATCTATCTTGGAACACACCACAGCTGCATGTAAATTCTTTAAGAGACTTGCATTTAAGATTGGGGATTACGCATCCCTCTCTAACCTGTGGAAAGATTCTTTTAAATATATATGCTATATACATACCTCATATTGTCTGAGGTTGCCAAATGTGAGTGCAATATAAAGTGTATTTTTATGCTCTTTTAACAAATAAACAGTATTACACTATATATTTTCTCTGTGTCTCCCTGGGTATCTCTATGCTGGAGAAAGTCAATACCAGAACAGAAAGAGCACTCCAAGAGGCCAACCATCAACCCATAGGAAGTACAAGGGATCAACTCACCTTCAAAAACTTATCCCTGCATACTCCAAGAGGTTAACGAACATCACAAGAGGCACCATAGCAGAGTACAAGGAGGAAATCCAATCATCTATATCTACCCCCAGTGCGGCATACTTACCTCATTTCGATTGAGGTAATATCTGGTAAGGGTAGTATATACCAACTATAACCTACATAATTACTACATCTGGAGATTTATTACGAATTATATCATCTCCAGGACCTCTATGAACACTATTTTTAAGTTCATATATTTTATATGCTATCTTTAACTGGACTCTCATTCATTATTTATTTGTTGTATGTTTATATATATTTTTTAGTATAATATTTAATATTGTTTAATTTTTATTTTTCTTTTAGTATTGTATACTTTACATTGATGTACTTTTTACTTTTCTCCTTTTTGTTATAATATATACGCCTTACATACCTCTACAGTATACTGGACATACAGGCGCTGTATCCACCTTTTCGAATACATATTTACTCTTACTGTCTAGGGCTTTACAACCCTCCCAGTATTTGTCTTATATAGCAGCCATTATCTCCTATAACCTTTCTGACCAGCGCCCACTACAGAGTAACACTTGTGTCAACTCAGGTTTCTGAGGAGACACATTTTACTTAATCCTACATATATATATATATATATATATATATATATATATATATATATATATTATATCTATGCTGCAATTTAAAAACAATTATTTACTGTTTCTTTCTCCTTAATTGGTGGTTTATATACCCAATCATCAATAATCATGACATGACTAAGAGCCTATAGCAGGCTTAAAATAGTGCCCTTCTTTTGGAATAAAGTTGGAATAAAGGTCCATTTTAAAATATATAAGGATGGTTTGTTGGTGATGGCAGCACCACTGCTTTGTACAGTGTTTATGAGTGTGTCTATCTTTAAATGTTGGATACCTATCTGAATCCTTTAGAAAACTTGTGGAAAGTGATTTATCACAATTGGATCTATTTAAATGAATCAGATGATTTCTGAGAATTGAGGAAACACTAATTTGAGTAAAAGCTCTGGTAAGTGCAATGTTAAACAAAAACAGGCATATTTTCATTTAAATTATAACAAATATATACTTGATAGGAGAGATCCCAGCTAAAGATACAATCTTACAACTATAGCACAATATATGTAACAGCTATGTAGAGTTTTAAAATTAAATGTAGGAATCCCTTTTAGTGTACACATAATAGTTACTATGGATTTTAACACATTTGTCTCCCATATTTTTTTCATTGTTTTAATAAAAATTAAGTTTTAATATATTCTGTCAGACTGAGCCAGGGCATAGAGCTTAAAGTAGTTAGGATCTCTTTCCTATTAAGTATTTGTATATTTTGGTACACAGTACCACTTTCAACATTATACAAGATAGTCTAAGTATGAATGCCAAATGAGATTATAATAACTAAATAAAGGGGGACTTATAAATTAGAAGATTGCTTTTGTGCCATTGATAGTGTATGGATTAAAATTATAACATGTTCATGTAATAAAATTTAGGAATTTTGAAATCTACTGCATAGTATTTCATGTATCACTTACCAGAATCTAGAAAATAATGAAGACGATTCTATTCAAATAAAAAACTGTATACCTATGTATCTACAAAAATTACCCTAGAATTTATTGCATATTCTAAAAAATAAAAATAAAAAAATTGCCTTAATAGGGCTAAAAAATGAAATGAATGGTAAATTTATGCAGTAAAGGTTTTTTTTTCTAGAATAAGAAAATCATTTACAAAAATAATTCTGCTAAGTTTATTACACCCAAATTCAAGACTTTAACTGTTCATTATATCAATTTTCATTGGTCAAGAAGAATAGAAGGAAAAAAGCTAAGTAAATAAACCATAGAGAACTAAAAATACAAGGGGCCCAATTTTCTAAAGATCACCAGGTCCGTGAGAAATGCTAATTTCAGTCTCACCAGTCTCGCCAAGCACCCGCAAGACGAAATGTTATTAAAAAGTTGACTGACCCTCATTGTACAGGTGAGTGGTGATGTGTCTTCCATAGGAAAGTATGGGGCTTGCTGCCTTTTGAACAATCCAAGTACATCACCATGTTTATACTGTGCGATCAGTAAAAATACTGTGGGGGGCAAGAAGAGTATGTGTGAAAAAAAGATTCAGCTAAGCTGGTGGATATTGTTTAGGACATTAGAACTTTTAATGGAACACCCATGAAACTCTCATTGAACGCCTATATATTCACTATTTATGTGATCACTATTGTTACTTAACGACTGCCAGTAAGTCGGCAGCTGTTCACATACCCCCTTAAATGGCACTATATCTGCATGCCTCCGTAAATCAGTCATGTAGTACTAGTGCAGTCCTGCCAACAGTAAACCCCTTAATGACATGTGACGTACAAAGTACCTCAGTCATTAAGGGGTTAATAAATAGAAATGGTACCTTTACAACAAAATGCTATAGTGATAATGATTTCAACATTGGGCACAAAGAGAGATTAATATAAGAGAAATTAAGAGAGTAGGGATATATGGGACAAATACTTATGGAAAGGCTAGTTCTGACATTTGTATAGAGACAGAATTTTTTATTCTTTTTTTTTTTTAATTTTTAGACAGCATTTGTAAGATATATAGATTTAAAGGTACAGTAAAATAAAATTTTTACCTTTGTAGTTCACACAAAGGGGCCAATTTATCAATGTCTGGGGACATGATACGCTGTAGCGTAGTAGTTCTGGTGAACCTTGTGCAATGCCACCCCCTGCAGATTCATGGCCAATCGGCCGCTAGCAGGGGGTGTCAATCAACCCGATCGTAAACAATTGGGCGGATTGATGTCCACAGCCTTAGAGGCAGCGGATGAGTTAACGCTGCTTCTTAATTGCAGTTTCCGGCAAGCCTGAAGGTTCGCATGGAAACAGGGCGATTAGGGGCCATTTGGCCCTTGTTAAATCGGCCCCATAGCTTTCAATTTTAAACAGCTTTCCAATTTACATCAAATATCAAATGTGCTATTTTTTTGGTATTATTTGTTGAAAAGCACAAAAAAGTAAGCTTAGGAGCAGCAATGCACTGCTGGGAGCTAGCTGGTGAGTTGTGGCTGCACACACACACACACATATATATATATATATATATATATACATACATAAATACAGGTATATTTATATATATATATATATATATATATATATATATATATATATATATATATACAGATGTGTTCAGCTAGATCACACCAATGCATTGTTGTTCCTAAGCCTTCTCTTCAAGAGAACAAAGAAAAATTGATAACAGAAGTAAATTAGAAATTGATTAAAATGATATGCTGTATCTGAATCATTAAAGTTTAATTTTGACTTTACTATCCTTTTAAGCACTTATACTAAATTGATATTTTGATGACTTTGTCAAATGAAGATGTTCTTATTCTGTGTATACTACATACATACAGGGAGTGCAGAATTATTAGGCAAGTTGTATTTTTGAGGATTAATTTTATTATTGAACAACAACCATGTTCTCAATGAACCCAAAAAACTCATTAATATCAAAGCTGAATAGTTTTGGAAGTAGTTTTTAGTTTGTTTTTAGTTATAGCTATTTTAGGGGGATATCTGTGTGTGCAGGTGACTATTACTGTGCATAATTATTTGGCAACTTAACAAAAAACAAATATATACCCATTTCAATTATTTATTTTTACCAGTGAAACCAATATAACATCTCAACATTCACAAATATACATTTCTGACATTCAAAAACAAAACAAAAACAAATCAGTGACCAATATAGCCACCTTTCTTTGCAAGGACACTCAAAAGCCTGCCATCCATGGATTCTGTCAGTGTTTTGATCTGTTCACCATCAACATTGGGTGCAGCAGCAACCACAGCCTCCCAGACACTGTTCAGAGAGGTGTACTGTTTTCCCTCCTTGTAAATCTCACATTTGATGATGGACCACAGGTTCTCAATGGGGTTCAGATCAGGTGAACAAGGAGGCCATGTCATTACATTTTCTTCTTTTATACCCTTTCTTGCCAGTCACGCTGTGGAGTACTTGGACGCGTGTGATGGAGCATTGTCCTGCATGAAAATCATGTTTTTCTTGAAGGATGCAGACTTCTTCCTGTACCACTGCTTGAAGAAGGTGTCTTCCAGAAACTGGCAGTAGGACTGGGAGTTGAGCTTGACTCCATCCTCAACCCGAAAAGGCCCCATAAGCTCATCTTTGATGATACCAGCCCAAACCAGTACTCCACCTCCACCTTGCTGGCGTCTGAGTCGGACTGGAGCTCTCTGCCCTTTACCAATCCAGCCACGGGCCCATCCATCTGGCCCATCAAGACTCACTCTCATTTCATCAGTCCATAAAACCTTAGAAAAATCAGTCTTGAGATATTTCTTGGCCCAGTCTTGACGTTTCAGCTTGTGTGTCTTGTTCAGTGGTGGTCGTCTTTCAGCCTTTCTTACCTTGGCCATGTCTCTGAGTATTGCACACCTTGTGCTTTTGGGCACTCCAGTGATGTTGCAGCTCTGAAATATGGCCAAACTGGTGGCAAGTGGCATCTTGGCAGCTGCACGCTTGACTTTTCTCAGTTCATGGGCAGTTATTTTGCGCCTTGGTTTTTCCACACGCTTCTTGCGACCCTGTTGACTATTTTGAATGAAACGCTTGATTGTTCGATGATCACGCTTCAGAAGCTTTGCAATTTTAAGAGTGCTGCATCCCTCTGCAAGATATCTCACTATTTTTGACTTTTCTGAGCCTGTCAAGTCCTTCTTTTGACCCATTTTGCCAAAGGAAAGGAAGTTGCCTAATAATTATGCACACCTGATATAGGGTGTTGATGTCATTAGACCACACCCCTTCTCATTACAGAGATGCACATCACCTAATATGCTTAATTGGTAGTAGGCTTTCGAGCCTATACAGCTTGGAGTAAGACAACATGCATAAAGAGGATGATGTGGTCAAAATACTCATTTGCCTAATAATTCTGCACTCCCTGTATTAAAAATGACATTTTGGCAGAATTAAACATTTTCCAAATTAAACACTGCCATTCTAAATAGAACAAAATAATATCATAATTGATCACTTGTTAACCAAGTTAGCACCTAGAAGAGAGTAATTTAGCTTATTTTTCTAAGAAAATCTAGTAAATTATTTTTTTTTTTGTCCATAGAGCACGGAAGACAACTGATTACTCTTGGGGTTTAGCTGCACGTGTACAAAAAGCATGTGTACAAAGTACTTCTGTGCTGAAGCATTTTATGTAATTTAAGTTATAATAGTAGTAATAAGAGACTTCTGTCGCTGCAAGATAAAAGCAGTTTGATGGCCCTTATTAAGCTGTAATGATTTCCACCCACGACAGTGAGTCATCAGCACAGCTCAGTAAAGCCTGTTCTTACTAACTCAAAGCTCTACACAACTGCTTTTTTTCTGGATTTTTCAACCTCACAGGTACACACAATACTTCAAATAGAGATCACTTGTTTATAGCAAAAGGGGGTCTTTAATAGAAGTCCCCACTCACTTGTTTATAGCGAAAAGGGGGTCTTTAATAGAGGTCCCCACTCACTTGTTTATAGCAAAAAGGGGGTCTTTAATAGAGGTCCACACTCACTTGTTTATAGCAAAAAGGGGGTCTTTAATGATATTTAATCAGTTGTAATGATCTTCCTTTGATATCTAATATTGTTACATTTACTTTTGTGAAATGCTGTACCATGGCATATCTGTAGGGTCAATGATGTGGGATTTTTGCTCTCATCACTTAAATTGTGCAACCTTAATTTGTCTTTTTTTATAAGGATTAGCCCTGTTGGTTGATTAGATTCTGATTGGACCTTGTAATAGAGCACTAGCAATGATAGGCAGTGATCCCTCTAAGGCCAGTTGTGTGAGCGGCCCAGCAGTGAGACAGTTAAAGGGATATGAAACCTAATTTTTTTCTTTCATATAATGTAATTCATGATACAGCATGCAATTTTTAGTGCATTCTGTGATCTCCATTGAAAGTATAGGTTGCGCTTATATCAAATTACATGTTAATGTTAGCGTGGTCAAGGGAAATCTCGTATGATTGGCGTACCACTTGTAATCTGGCCCTTAATGTATTCCCCATGACCCATTTTAATAAGCATAGAATTTGACGGTAGATAAGAGCCAAAAAGGACCATCAAGTCTAAACATATAACATGTTACTTTTTTCTTAAGCTAGCCTTATGCATGTCCAAGGCATTTTAAGTCCTTTACAGTCCTTGTGTTTACCATTTTAGTAGCCCTTATTTGGACAGTTTCTACTTTATTTATATCTTTCTGAAGATATGGGGGGGTAGTTATCAAGCCGTCTACTTTACCTGCCTTCGCCGGTCCAATACGCCCGCCTAAGCTCGCCTACCATCGCCGCCGCGGACCTTCAAAATTTCGCCTAAGTTATAAAAAAAGCTGTCAAAAAGCTGCGCACCAAGTACGGGGCGATGAGCAGCGGAGTGTGATAGTTATCACTCATCCGATCTCGCTGCTCTTCGGCTTTTTGACAGCTTTATTGATACCCCTGTCACTAAGCACCCAAACTAACTACACTGTTCTACCCCCTATACAGACGCCCCCCGCAACTCAATAAAGTTATTAACCCCTAAACCGCCGCTCCTAGACCCCGCCGCAACTCTTATAAATGTATTAACCCCTAAACCGCTCCAGGACACCGCCGTCACCTACATTATACCTATTAACCCCTATCCTGCCCCCCCTATACCGCCACAACCTATAATAAAGTTATTAACCCCTATCCTGCGGATCCCGGACCTCGCCGCAACTAAATAAATAGTTTAACCCCTAAACCGCTGCTCCCGGACCCCGCCGCAACCTATATTAAACTTATAAACCCCTAATCTGCCCCCCCACACCGTCGCCCCCTATAATAAGTTTATTAACCCCTATCCTGCCCCCCTACACTGTCGCCACCTATAATAAATTTATTAACCCCTATCCTGCCCCCCCTACACCGCCGCCACTGTAATAAAATTATTAACCCCTAAACCTAAGTCTAACACTAACCCTAACACCCCCCTACCTAAGGGGTTAATAACTTTATTATAGGTGGCGACGGTGTAGGGGGGGCAGGATAGGGGTTAATAGGTATAATGTAGGTGGCGGCGGGGTCCGGGAGCGGCGGTTTAGGGGTTAACATATTTATTATAGTGGCGGTGGGCTCCGGGAGCGGCGGTTTAGGGGTTAACATATTTATTATAGTGGCGGTGGGCTCAGGGAGCGGCGGTTTAGGGGGTAATAACTTTATTTAGTTGCGGCGGTGTAGGGGGGGACAGATTAGGGGTGTTTAGACTCGGGGTACATGTTAGGGTGTTAGGTGTAGACAGCTCCCATAGGAATCCGATTGAACTTCAATCCGATTGGCTGATTACATCAGCCAATCTGATTTTTCCTACCTTAATTCCAATTGGCTGATAGAATCCTATCAGCCAATTGGAATTCGAGGGACGCCATCTTGGATGACGTCATTTAAAGGAACCTTCATTCGCTGTTAGGACATCGGAAAAAGAGGATGGCTCCGCGTCGGCTGGATTCAAGATGGCTCCGCTCCAGTTGATTGAAGATAGAAGATGCCGCTTGGATGAAGACATCTGACGCTTGGAGGACCTCTTCTGCCCCGATCGGATGAAGACTTCTGCCAGTCCGGATGTCCTCTTCTGCCCGGATAGGATGAAGACTTCTGTCGGTCCGGATCTCATCTTCTGCCCCATCGGATGACCAGTGGTGCCCGGCTGGGTGAAGACGGCTCAAGGTAGGGTGATCTTCAATGGGGTAGTGTTAGTTTTTTATAAGGGGGGATCGGTGGGTTTCAGAGTAGGGGTGTGTGGGTGGTGGGTTGTAATGTTGGGGGGGTATTGCATTGCTTTTTTTTTTACAGGTAAAAGAGCTGATTACTTTGGGGCAATGCCCCGCAAAAAGCCCTTTTAAGGGCTGGCAAAAGAGCTGGTTACTTTTGTAATTTAGTTTAGGGTAGGGAATTTTATTTTTTTGGGGGGCTTTTTTATTTTATTTGGGGGCTTAGATTAGGTGTAATTAGATTAAAATTCTTGTAATTTTTTTTATTTTTTGTAATTTAGTGTTTGTTTTTTTTGTAATATAGTTTAGTTCATTTAATTGTATTTTATTTTAGATCATTGTAGTTTATTAATTTAATTAATTTATTGATAGTGTAGTGTTAGGTGTATTTGTAACTTAGGTTAGGATTTATTTTACAGGTAATTTTGTAATTATTTTAACTAGGTAGCTATTAAATAGTTATTAACTATTTAATAGCTATTGTACCTAGTTAAAATAAATACAAAGTTGCCTGTAAAATAAAAATAAACCCTAAAATAGCTACAATGTAATTATTAATTATATTGTAGCTATCTTAGGGTTTATTTTATAGGTAAGTATTTAGTTTTAAATAGGAATAATGTAGTTAATTATAAGAATATTTATTTAGCTAAATTTAAATAATATTTAAGTTAGGGGGGTGTTAGGGTTAGGGTTAGACTTAGGTTTTGGGTTTAATTCATTTAATATAGTGGCGGCGGTGTGGGGGGGTAGATTAGGGGTTAATAAATGTACTGTAGGTGGCGGCGGTGTAGGGGGGGCAGAATAGGGGTTAATAAATGTAATGTAGGTGACGGAGGGCTCCGGGTGCGGTGTTTTAGGGGTTAAACAATTAATTTATTTACGGCGGGGTCTGGGATCAGCAGGATAGGGGTTAATAACTGTATGTATGTGCCGGCGGTATAGGGGGCGGCAGATTAGGGGTTAATAGGTATAATGTAGCCGGCGGCGGGGTCCGGGAGCGGCGGTTTAGGGGTTCATATATTTATAATAGTGGCGGCGGGGTCCGGGAGCGGCGGTTTAGGGGTTCATATATTTATTATAGTGCCGGCGGGGACCGGGAGTGGCGGTTTAGGGGTTAATAACTTTATTATATTTGCGGCGGGTCCGGGAGCAGCGGTTTAGGGGTTCATATATTTATTATAGAGGCGGCGGGGTCCGGGAGCGGCAGTTTAGGGGTTCATATATATTTATTATAGTGGCGGCGGGGTCCGGGAGCGGCGGTTTAGGGGTTAATAACTTTATTATAGTTGCGGCGGGGTCCGGGAGTGGCGGTTTAGGGGGTAATAAGTTTATTTAGGTGCGGGGGGCTCTGGGAGTGGCGGATTAGGGGGAAAAACAGTATAGTATATTGTGGGTGCTTAGTGACAGGCTAGCAAGAAAGCTGCGAAGAAGCCAATGAGCAGCGAGATCGATGACTGTCAGTTAACAACAGTCCGCTGATCATTGCTCCGTACTTGGTGCGCGGCTTCTTGACAGCTTTCTTGATAACTTTGGCGAACGTATTCAGGTCCGCGGCAGCGATGTAAGGCGAGCTTAGGCGAGCGTATTGGGCCGGCGAATGCAGGTAAGTAGACAGCTTGATAACTAGAGGCCTAGTAGTTGAGTTTACTACCTTTAGTGCATGTGTAAATCCTACAAAAATATGTAGTGTATAAAAGTAATTTTATATCCTTTTTAATAAATATATGGAATAACAGTTAATTTGTATACCGTAATAAGATTTATATTACAGGTGGCCCTCGTTTTACAACGGTTCAATTTACACCATTTCAGAATAACAACCTTTTTTTCCAGTCATGTGACTGCTATTGAAAAGCATTGAGAAGCAGTGCATTTATTAAAATAGCCAGTAGGTGGAGCTGTCTGCTTATTTTGCAGCAAAGCCAAGCAAGCTGAAATTAATCAGTTTAACCAGACCTGAGCTATCAAGCAGATTTCAAAGGAACAAGATCTTCCTGTCTATAAATCATTCCAGATTGGAATGCATAGAAAGAACTGTTTGCAGAAAAATGCAAGTGAAGTCTGTGTTGTGTGATTATTTTATTAGGTTTATAATGCTGTTTAGCAAATGTTTTTGTTCATTTAACTTAGTTTAGTTATATATTCTGTGTTGTGTGATTATTTTAGTAGGTTTATAATGCTGTTTAGCATTTAAAATCTTCATTTCAAAGCTTTAAAAATCATGTATTAGGTGTTACTTATGACAATTTTGAGAGGGGCCTGGAACCTATCTCCCTCACTTCCCATTGACTTACATTATAAACTGGGTTTCAATTTACAACGGTTTCGATTTACAACCATTCCTTCTGGAACCTAAGCCTGGCGTAAACTGAGGGCTACCTGTATTATTATTATTATAAAAAAAAACACTGATTTTTTTTTTTTTTTGAACCAACAAATTATTGCTTTTTGTAACCATTTTAAATCATATAAAACTTTCAGTGAATCACATTCACTTTAAGTAAAATAAAATGGTACTGTATTATGTTATCAACATCTCCTGCTAGGAAACATCAAATACGTAAATGTGCTATCAATTGGAGTGCAACTTATTAATGAAATATTGTAGTTCAACAGCCACTTCATGCCGTGAATGTGTTTTTACAAAAGTGTTTTTACTTCTATTGGTCAAAATGACATTATTAAATTTAGAAAACACAACCCATTGTTACATTAACAATAACAAATATATAAAAAAGAGTTCTCTTAAAATAACATTAAATAACTCTTGCTTTCTTTTTCTGTAATCTGCAACTGTTGCAAATCAAATAGCTAGTAAAGGCGGAATTTGGAAAACAAAGGTTACATAGTTGACTTTTTGACCCTTCTAAGGAACATTTAATTGTGTGTTCATAGTTTTTTTTTCTCTATTTAAAACTATGCTCAGCTCACCATAGTAACTGCACTGTGTGAGCAGTTACCATTCAGTTCCTTCTCCTACAATATATATATATATATATAGTATAATAATTCCATGGCGAATCTTGTCCACCCGGCTTCGCAAATTCCCACAGCATACGCTGTCTTGTGAAATGTTTGTGAAATGCCGCCCCCTGCACATTCACAGCCAATTGGCCGCTAGCAAGGGGTGTCTATCATCTTGATCATATCTGATCATGATGCTTGCAGTCCACCACCTAAAAGGACAAGTTAAGTAGCAGAGGTCTTACGACCACTGCTTCTTAACTATAGTTACCAGCAAGCTGGAAACTACAGGGGTAGATAGCAGGATCCGCTGCTTATTAAATCTACCCCATGTCTTAACACTTCTACATTTCACAAAGATATTGGCTGCACACTCAAGTGGCCAACTTATAACTATATCTAAATGGCTTCAGCAGAGAAGGAAACCGAGATTAACATAAGGCAACACCCTTGCTTTATGGAGACTAAACTTTACACTTATTTTTTTTATATATTTAAAGGGCCATGATACCCACATTTTTTCTTTCATGATTTAGAAAGAGAATGCATTTTTAAACATCTTTCTAATTTACTTCTATTATCTAATTTGTTTTATTCTCTTGATATTCTTTGCTGAAAAGCATATCTAGATATGCTCAGTAGCTGCTGATTGGTTGCTGCACATAGAATCCTCGTGTGATTGGCTCACCCATGTGCATTGCTTTTTCTTCAAATAAGGATATCTCAAAAATGAAGCGAAATAAATAATAGAAGAAAATTGTAATGTTGTTTAAATTTGCACGTTCTATCTGAATCATGAAAGAAAGATTATGGGTTTAGTGGCCCTTTAAACTAAAACAATAAAAAATACATTTGCTAATTATTAACAGGATAATTTTTGCTTTCTATACACCCTTAGCATTGATTAAGGGCCAGATTACTTGCGGAGCGCCATTTAGCGCTTTCACTAGAGTGCTAATTGCGCTGGACAGTAAAGTACAAATTAAACTTAAATGAATTTAATAAATCCTAACGTTTTAAACAACTTTCAATTTGCTTCTATGATACATTTTGCATAGGTCTCTTGTTATCCTTTTTTTAAAAAGTAATAATAAGTGAGCTTAGAAGTGTGCACGTTTGGCATCAATATTTGCAACAATGTTTTTAGCAATGTTATATATAGTTATAAACATCACTGCTATAGAATGCTACAGATACTCTGCGGCAGCAGAGTTTGCAACTATGTATAACATTGCTATAAACATTCTTGCAAACACTGCTGTCAGATGGCTGCGGACACGTGCGCATTCTGAGCTCACCTAGAATTCCTCTTTAACAAAGAATACCAAGAGAACTAAGCAAAATTGATGATAGAACTAAATTTGGGAAGTGTTTTAAAATTGCATGCTCTTCCTGAATTGTGAATGTTTAATTTATACTTTACAGACAATTTAATGGCAATAAAAAAAGAAGGGCACTGATATTGTTTTAGTGGTATACATTTTCATGTGATCACATGCTACATCATTTTTAAAATCTCCCAAAGTGATTTTAAGACTTGATTCAATTTGCTTAAAAATTGCACAATCGGGAAATTAACTGAACTCCGTTAGAATCAGTAATGTACAAAGAAGAGATGAGTTCTAAGCAACAACAAGAACTCTGGATTTATGAGATCTATTTGCCCAGATCTTAACAAAAAAAGTGTACTCTCCTACCAGGACATGCTGGATGCTCAACCAACTCAAATTGAACTAACCAACCAAATTGTCAATCTACCACATTTTTCAATTTAAAGGGGCAGTCTACTCAAAATTAAACTTTCATGATTTAGATAGGGCAAGCAATTTTAAACAACTTTCCAATTTACTTTTATTATCAAATTTGCTTTGCTCTCTTGGAATTCTTTGTGGAAAGCTAAACCTTGGCAGGCTCATATGATAATTTCTAAGCAGTTGAACTGCCTCTTATCTCAGTGCATTTTGACAGTTTGTGACATTGTGCTCACTCCCATGGAGTTATTTAAGAATAAGCATTGATTGGTTAAAATGCATGTCTGTCAAAAGAACTGCGATAAGGGGGCAGTCTGCAGAGGTTTAGACACATGGTGATCACGGAGGTAAAAAGTGTATTAAAATAACAGTGTTGGTTATGCAAAACTGGGGAATGGGTAATAAAGGGATTATCTATCTTTTTAAACAATAACAATTCTGGAGTAGACTGTCCCTTTAAGTGAAATCTCACAGTATTCAACATTCACAGCAAAGACTGAATGCATGAATAACTGCAAACTGAAAATTCAAACTTAATCATATATAATTTCTTCAAATGATGAGTACCATACTGGGTCAGGTATCATCATCTAAAACTTAAATATACATGCAGGATGAAGGTAAGCCAGTTAGTTGGTGTTGCTAAAACTTAAAGGGACAGTCTAGTCAATATTAAACTTTCATGATTCAGATAGGGCATACAATTTTAAACATCTTTCCAATTTACTTTTATCATCAAATTTGCTTTGTTCCCTTGGTGGTATTTTTGAAAAGCTAAACCTAGGTAGGCTCAAACTGATTTCTAAACTGTTGAAAACTGCCTCTTAGCTCAGAGCATTTTGAACGTTTTTCACAGTTAGACAGTACTAGTTCATGTGTGTCATATAGATAACATTGTGCTCACTCTCGTGGAGTTACTTAGGAGTATGCACTGATTGACTAAACTGCATGTCTGTCAAAAGCACTGAGATAAGGGGGCAATCACAGAGGTAAAACATATATTAATATAACTGTGATGGTTATGCAAAACTAGGGAATGGGTAATAAAGGGATGATCTATGTTTTTAAATAATAAAAATTCTGGTGTAGACTGTCCCTTTAATAAGTTCTTATTATATTTTAAAGTTTTATCCTTATCAAATCTGGTGATGTTTTGACCAGTAAAGCTCCTTCTTACAGTAAGCAAATGGAAAGGTAAGTTGGACTGGCAGACAGTGATTTTTGTGTCAGTTTGCTGCAGTTTTCCTGGTGCAACAGAATAATTGGGGCGGTTTTATCCACCCCTAGTTTCCAGATCACTGGAAACTTAAGTTAAGAAGCAGCGGTCGTAAGAAAATCCTCCCGATCAGATACAATCGGGAAGATTGACACCCCCTGTTAATGGCCGATTGACTGGCCCCGAATGTGCAGGGGGCGGCATTGCACAAGCATTTCACAAGATATGCTTGTGCAATGTTCAATGCCGACAGCGTATGCTGTCGGCATTTAGCGTTGTTGGGCGGACATAGTTCTCTATAGCGAATCATGTCCGCCCGACATTTGGTCAATTGACCCCAAAGTGTTGAAATGTAAAAGATAAAAAAATAAAACTTTAAGAATCAAGGTATCTTTTTATTGAGGTAACTAAACGGACACTCCAGAGACTGCAATGTTGCAGAAAGCAGTAAAACATCATAATATGAAGTGGTGTCTATAACTTTTTTTTTTTAAACTGATAGAGGATAGTTTTTTTGTGCTAAACTTCACACAGCAAATTTACTCTCTACTAGTTTTATCAGAGGTTTAATCAGTATATAAACATTTTCAACCAGCAGCTAATTCTTAGCGTATCTGTGTCACTTTTTCGCCAACGGGAAAAACTTAAGATATTCCCAGAGCGTGAAGTACTATAGCTGACTGTATGTAGTTTAACGGCTCTGTGGAGTTAGGTTGAATACTAATTTATTTCTAGAGTTTTAAGTACGTGTTAAGATTCATTAACTAAATACTAGCTACAGCAATTTACAGTTATACCCAAAGAAATGGCAATTTTTTATGGATACTGTTAAATATCTTTTTAATGAACTATTAACAAATGTAAAAACAGATGTTTTAGAAAAGTTGTTCCAAGTTTTATCTCATGGGACTTTTTTTTATATATTATATTATTCACATTTATGACCAGCTAATGATTGGAGTACATTAACCCTGCTAGATTTTGGCTTTTTGTACGCGTCGGGTTGTGTGCATATTGCAACTTGAAAGTAAAAAGTTTAACACGACGTGCGCAAAAAAGCTAACGTTTGAATATCCTGACCTTGTTTACCTATTCCCCCATAGACTTCAATGGAGTGTGAAAAGTGAAAAAAAACAAACGAAGACCCAACTAGTTGCGCAAACCTGATCGTGTTTTCTCAAGTTCGCTAACCTGATATGAAATATTAATATTTCATGTCTAACAGATTTTTGGTGAAATATATATCTATACCCATATATATAGATGATTATATATTGGTATAGATATATACAGATATATATAGAAATATCTATTTACAAATACTTAGAACATATTCCCCTCTGTGAAGAACATTGGAATGTGAAATATTTACAGTACAAACACAGTTAAACACTTTATTAAATATGAATATTGCATATTCAGCTACTTGAATGCAAAGGGCTCCAATACATTTATATATATGTCTATTATACATATGTATTTATTAGAAATGTGCATTTTTTTTCAGTCGGTTGTTGATACTTTGAATACCAGAGATATTCTTATTTCACGGTTCCCACACAAAAAACTAAGGCCTAGATTTAGAGTTCGGCGGTAGCCGTCAAAACCAGCGTTAGAGGCTCCTAACGCTGGTTTTGGGCGCCCGCTGGTATTTGGAGTCAGTGATTAAAGGGTCTAACGCTCACTTTTCAGCCGCGACTTTTCCATACCGCAGATCCCCCTACGCCATTTGCGTAGCCTATCTTTTCAATGGGATCTTTCTAACGCTGGTATTTAGAGTCGTTTCTGCAGTGAGCGTTAGAGCTCTAACGACAAGATTCCAGCCGCCTGAAAATAGCAGGAGTTAAGAGCTTTCTGGCTAACGCCGGTTTCTAAAGCTCTTAACTATTGTACCCTAAAGTACACTAACACCCATAAACTACCTATGTACCCCTAAACCGAGCTCCCCCCACATCGCCGCCACTCGATTAAAATTTTTAACCCCTAATCTACCGACCGCCACCTACGTTATACTTATGTACCCCTAATCTGCTGCCCCTAACCCCGCCGACCCCTATATTATATTCCTTAACCCCTAACTTGCCCCCCACAACGTCGCCGCAAGCTACTTAAAATAATTAACCCCTAATCTTCCGACCGCAAATCGCCGCCACCTACGTTATCCCTATGTACCCCTAATCTGCTACCCCTAACACCGCCGACCCCTATATTATATTTATTAACCCCTAATCTGCCCCCCTCAACGTCGCCGACACCTGCCTACACTTATTAACCCCTAATCTGCCGAGCGGACCTGAGCGCTACTATAATAAAGTTATTAACCCCTAATCCGCCTCACTAACCCTATCATAAATAGTATTAACCCCTAATCTGCCCTCCCTAACATCGCCGACACCTAACTTCAATTATTAACCCCTAATCTGCCGACCGGAGCTCACCGCTATTCTAATAAATGTGTTAACCCCTAAAGCTAAGTCTAACCCTAACACTAACACCCCCCTAAGTTAAATATAATTTTTATCTAACGAAATAAATTAACTCTTATTAAATAAATGATTCCTATTTAAAGCTAAATACTTACCTGTAAAATACATCCTAATATAGCTACAATATAAATTATAATTATATTATAGCTATTTTAGGATTAATATTTATTTTACAGGTAACTTTGTAATTATTTTAACCAGGTTCAATAGCTATTAAATAGTTAAGAACTATTTAATAGTTACCTAGTTAAAATAATAACAAAATTACCTGTAAAATAAGTCCTAACCTAAGATATAATTAAACCTAACAATACCCTATCAATAAAATAATTAAATAAACTACCTACAATTACCTACAATTAACCTAACACTACACTATCAATAAATTAATTAAACACAATTCCTACAAATAAATACAATTAAATAAACTAGCTAAAGTACAAAAAATAAAAAAGATCTAAGTTACAGAAAATAAAAAAATATTTACAAACATAATAAAAATATTACAACAATTTTAAACTAATTACACCTACTCTAAGCCCCCTAATAAAATAACAAAGCCCCCCAAAATAAAAAATTCCCTACCCTATTCTAAATTAAAAAAGTTACAAGCTCTTTTACCTTACCAGCCCTGAACAGGGCCCTTTGCGGGGCATGCCCCAAGAATTTCAGCTCTTTTGCCTGTAAAAGAATAAATACAATACCCCCCCCCAACATTACAACCCACCACCCACATACCCCTAATCTAACCCAAACCCCCCTTAAATAAACCTAACACTAAGCCCCTGAAGATCTTCCTACCTTGTCTTCACCATACCAGGTTCACCGATCCGTCCTGAAGAGCTCCTCCGATGTCCTGATCCAAGCCCAAGCGGGGGCTGAAGAGGTCCATGATCCGGTCAAAGTCTTCATCCAAGCGGGGCAGAAGAGGATCTTCCATCCGATTGAAGTCATCATCCAGGTGGCATCTTCGATCTTCTTCCATCCGGAGCGAAGCGGCAGGATCCTGAAGACATCCAGCGCGGAACATCCATCCGGACCGACGACTGAACGACGAATGACTGTTCCTTTAAGGGACGTCATCCAAGATGGCGTCCCTCGAATTCCGATTGGCTGATAGGATTCTATCAGCCAATCGGAATTAAGGTAGGAATTTTCTGATTGGCTGATGGAATCAGCCAATCAGAATCAAGTTCAATCCGATTGGCCGATCCAATCAGCCAATCAGATTGAGCTCGCATTCTATTGGCTGTTCCGATCAGCCAATAGAATGCGAGCTCAATCTGATTGGCTGATTGGATCGGCCAATCGGATTGAACTAGATTCTGATTGGCTGATTCCATCAGCCAATCAGAAAATTCCTACCTTAATTCCGATTGGCTGATAGAATCCTATCAGCCAATCGGAATTCGAGGGACGCCATCTTGGATGACGTCCCTTAAAGGAACAGTCATTCGTCGTTCAGTCGTCGGTCCGGATGGATGTTCCGCGCTGGATGTCTTCAGGATCCTGCCGCTTCGCTCCGGATGGAAGAAGATCGAAGATGCCGCCTGGATGATGACTTCAATCGGATGGAAGATCCTCTTCTGCCCCGCGTGGATGAAGACTTTGACCGGATCATGGACCTCTTCAGCCCCCGCTTGGGCTTGGATCAGGACATCGGAGGAGCTCTTCAGGACGGATCGGTGAACCTGGTATGGTGAAGACAAGGTAGGAAGATCTTCAGGGGCTTAGTGTTAGGTTTATTTAAGGGGGGTTTGGGTTAGATTAGGGGTATGTGGGTGGTGGGTTGTAATGTTGGGGGGGGGGGTATTGTATTTATTCTTTTACAGGCAAAAGAGCTGAAATTCTTGGGGCATGCCCCGCAAAGGGCCCTGTTCAGGGCTGGTAAGGTAAAAGAGCTTGTAACTTTTTTAATTTAGAATAGGGTAGGGAATTTTTTATTTTGGGGGGCTTTGTTATTTTATTAGGGGGCTTAGAGTAGGTGTAATTAGTTTAAAATTGTTGTAATATTTTTATTATGTTTGTAAATATTTTTTTATTTTCTGTAACTTAGATCTTTTTTTTTTTTTGTACTTTAGCTAGTTTATTTAATTGTATTTATTTGTAGGAATTGTGTTTAATTAATTTATTGATAGTGTAGTGTTAGGTTAATTGTAGGTAATTGTAGGTAGTTTATTTAATTATTTTATTGATAGGGTAGTGTTAGGTTTAATTATATCTTAGGTTAGGACTTATTTTACAGGTAATTTTGTTATTATTTTAACTAGGTAACTATTAAATAGTTCTTAACTATTTAATAGCTATTGTACCTGGTTAAAATAATTACAAAGTTACCTGTAAAATAAATATTAATCCTAAAATAGCTATAATATAATTATAATTTATATTTTAGCTATATTAGGATGTATTTTACATGTAAGTATTTAGCTTTAAATAGGAATCATTTATTTAATAAGAGTTAATTTATTTCGTTAGATAAAAATTATATTTAAGTTAGGGGGGTGTTAGTGATAGGGTTAGACTTAGCTTTAGGGGTTAATACATTTATTAGAATAGCGGTGAGCTCCGATCGGAAGATTAGGGGTTAATAATTGAAGTTAGGTGTCGGCGATGTTAGGGAGGGCAGATTAGGGGTTAATACTATTTATGATAGGGTTAGTGAGACGGATTAGGGGTTAATAACTTTATTATAGTAGCGCTCAGGTCCGCTCGGCAGATTAGGGGTTAATAAGTGTAGGCAGGTGTCGGCGACGTTGTGGGGGGCAGATTAGGGGTTAATAAATATAATATAGGGGTCGGCGATGTTAGGGCAGCAGATTAGGGGTACATAGGGATAACGTAGGTTGCGGCGGTTTACGGAGCGGCAGATTAGGGGTTAAAAGTGTAATGCAGGGGTCAGCGATAGCGGGAGTGGCAGATTAGGGGTTAATAAGTGTAAGGTTAGGGGTGTTTAGACTCGGGGTACATGTTAGAGTGTTAGGTGCAGACGTAGGAAGTGTTTTCCCATAGGAAACAATGGGGCTGCGTTAGGAGCTGAACGCTGCTTTTTTGCAGGTGTTAGGTTTTTTTTCAGCTCAAACAGCCCCATTGTTTCCTATGGGAGAATCGTGCACGAGCACGTTTTTTATGCCGGCCGCGTCCGTAAGCAACTCTGGTATCGAGAGTTGCATTTGTGGTAAAAATGCCCTATGCTCCTTTTTTGGAGCCTAACGCAGCATTTGTTTTAACTCTCGATACCAGAGTTAAATTTATGGTGCGGCCAGAAAAAAGCCCGCGGAGCGTTAACAGCCCTTTTACCGCCGAACTCTAAATCTAGGCCTAAGAAAATTCAAAACAAATTAGAAGAAAAAATATATTGAAGTAGTATGTCTCTCAAACTTTGGGCCTGATGCTCAAAACCTCTCTGCTCAGGTGAGATTATCTAAAATTATCCTCCAGCACTGAAATGTTGAAGTAGACACAACACTAGTGCAACATAGCGTTGCATGGTTTGACAGTTCTGCTGCATTTACACTTTGTGCTTTGTATTCTATAACACATCACACTTCAGATTAACTTTTATTAAATTTAAACTTTATATTTTGAATTTTATTTTATATACAGCTGTGCATTAAGGATTGTGATTTTACAAATTCTGATTATGCCTTCATAGTTTCTGTGTAACTTTCACAAATTAGTCCCCTACTTTGTATATTTATATGTATCTTTTACAAATTACATTGCACTTTTGAATTTGTTCTATTTACATTTAAACTGAAAAACTGTCAGCTTCAGTTTTCCAGAGAGCTTTAATACTTTCTTTGGGTCAAATAATCAAACAATCTCTAGTTTGGAGAGAAATTATACTGCATACTTCTAAAGAGCTGAATATTCTAAGAAAATGACTGGAACCTGGAAGTCCCATGAGACTTATGAGAGATACTTTCCATAGAAAGTAATGAAGCTCACTGGGATACAAACTTTCACATGGGACAGAGAATATAACTGGAGAACACATGGGGCTGATATAAAGGCTCAGTTTGCAACTGATTTTTTTAAGCTACAGTTTAACTTGCTTTTGTCTATATTTTGTATAAATTACTTTTTTGTTAGTTAAAATAAGTGCATTGTGTATTTTGAGCAAACTTCACCTGCATACAGCTGGTGAGAAACATCAGTATGACCAGCTTGTTTAAAATGCTTAATCAATTTCAGAAGACTTGTAAGAGAGCTTCAGATATACCGTGGGAACTCCCCTGAGCAGACCAGGGAACTGCTCTGTCCCTCCCACTTTCTGAAAATGTCAGTTTTATTTTGCAATGGAGCAAGTACAGAGTGGAATGTAATTTGTAAAAGATACACAGAAGTATACAAAGTATTTGTTAAAGAACAACACAGAAACTTTGAAAACACAATCAGAATTTATAAAAGTAATGCTAGATCAAAATATATTACAATTTAAAAGAGAAAGTGCAAAGTTTAAATGCAAAAATACTAAAAGGACCTAATGTCATGTTTCTACGACTGCCACTTTAAACCTCTACACCAGAGCTTTCCAAACCTGTCATGATGGTGACACACTTTTTAGACCTACATCATTTTGTGACACAGTAATTCAGTTGTACTAGCAAACAGGAGGTTAAACTAACTTGTTTTAAGAGATACGGACACATACATAAATTATATAATAACAAAATGTATTTACAAGTAACAGTATGTAAGTATGTGCAAGTATTAAAAAGAAGTTTAGTAACACCAATAGCTACTTACTATTTTAATGGGATGTATGAGGTTGATGGGATGAACACAGTTTCTGAAAATTTTGTGGAATATTAGATAAAGACATTGCATTTCATCATCAAGCATTTTTAAGCTTCCACTTCCTATCCATAAATCAAGAGCAGGAGCAGCAATGCACTACTGGCAGCTAGCTGCAAAAAAAACCCAACACTTTGACTTCAGATCAGCGTTTAAGCTGCTGCCCTCAGAGCTCTGCAAGTCCGACTGACTACTGCCCGTGCTGCAAACACACTGCTGTCCCACTCACTGACTACACATGAAATCACAAGCCGATTGAGGAGACTACACGTGTAGTCAGGAGCCAATGTGCCACCAATGGGAATAGTTTCAGTTCTGGCTGAGCTGTGCCAATAGGTTAAGATGATCTGTGACCCACTAGGTATCAATCACGTGATATGCATTGCAGGCAGGCGGAAAGTCAGAAACCAAAAACAAAATTTAAAAATAATTTATTTTGTGCTAAAGCAGGGACACACCTACACACTGCCGCCGACACACTAACGTGTCACGACACACAGTTTGGAAAGCACTGCTCTACACTTACCTAGACAACTCCCTATTTAAACGATCAAATATGATCGGTTGATTGACACCCCCTGCTAGCGGCCGCAAATCTACTGGTGCAATGATAAGTCGGCATTTATCGATGTGCGGCGGACATACGCTACTTAGTATCATGTCCGCTCGCACATTGATAAATATGCCCCATAGTGTTGGATGTTTACTTTGTTATTATAAGTGACAAAATATATTAATTTGCAACTAAATCCAATTGGGGTTCATTTCTAGTGTTTCTTTGTTGTATTTAACCTTGTAGACATTTTTGATACCCAGTCTGAAATGTATAGTAATATAAAATACAGCACAAACTGTAAGTTTAACAAAACTCTCATATCATGCAGTGCTGTATTGCACTGGGCTTGTCTCTCCTTCATATACATAAATGAGAGCTCTCTCAGTGCTGGAGAGTTCTGCCCTTTTTCTTTTAAGCATTCAGTGAGTCAGCCCCTGTGAAGTCTGAATTACAATTTATCTCCAAGCTGGAGAGTTCTTTGAATGTTTGGGCCAGAGAGAACTGGTTAAAAAAAAGAGTTTCTCTATCCTCTTCTTAAAAGGGTTACCCCTCCCTGAGTAAAGCAGATGTTGGGTAGATGATACAGTAATATGTGTAGTTAAGGAAATTAACCTATAATAAAGGATGCATACTAAGCATAGTAATGCATCCTAGTCTGTCTAGTATAACAAGTGTATGCAACATACGTCTGCATGTTTAATCAATTTGGAATAGAAGTGCATTTATAATTTACTAATGTGCATTTTTGTCCCATTGAGTGCTGAATTGCAAACTTTTCTGTTTGTGTTCCCTATCTAACATAGTCCAACAGTGCAAGCAACAATGTATATAAAAATTGCAAAATGTGTTGAAAAACATTTTTTGAGAGTTTCAGATGTTATGGTTAACATAAATAAAATAATTGAAAACAAAATGGATAAAATTGCCTATATTTAAAAGTGTTTCTGTTTACATTTTTTATAAATTGTATATTCAAGCCAACTTTGCCAAATTCAAACATTCGTCAGGCTAAATAGCTAACACTGACTCTGTGAGCCCTATTTTACATAGCAAATAATACAAATGATCTAAAGGTCTTTGGGCTGGTGAGTCCTTCTATATCCCTGGTGGAATTGTATAAAGCCACTTTTTACAGCATATGCAGCATTTTCGTAAGTAAAGTAGATGCATACATTACAAAAGTGCAGAGTTAAAAACGTAATTTAAAAATAATAAAAAATTAATAATTTAACCATTCACACAAAATTTGCAGGGAAAAAATTGTATTGTTAAAGGGACAGTCAACACCAGATTTGTTGTTGTTTTAAAAGATATATAATCCCTTAATTACCCATTCTTTAGTTTAGCATAACCAACACAGTTATAATAATACACATTTTACCTCTGCGATTACCTTGTAGCTAAGCCTCTGCAGACTGCCCTCTTATTTCACTTCTTTTGACAGACTTGCATTTTAGCCAATCAGTGCTCACTCCTCTGTAACTTCATGTGCATGAGCTCAATGTTATCTATATGAAACATATGAACTAATGCTCTTTAGTGGTGAAAAACTACCAAATGCAGAGGCGGCCTTTAAGGTCTAAGAAATTAGCATATGAACCTCCTAGGTTTCGCTTTCAACTAAGAATACCAAGAGAACAAAGCAAAATTGGTGATAAAAGTAAATTAGAAAGTTGTTTAAAATTACATGCCCTATTTGAATCATGAAAGTGTTTTTTGGACTTGACTGTCCCTTTAAGGCCCATCACTAATTCGTATTTTATCAAAAACGTAAAAATTGTATGTAAATTACACAGGAATAAATCATATTAAATATGCACAGCGTAAATTGTAATCAAAGTACACTGGATGTACAAAAATCACATAGAAATTTGTACTTAAAAGTACAAAATACAAAGCGTAATTGTTGTTTTTTTGTAAAATGGGCGTGTATGAAATTTTCTCTCAAATCCCAGCCTAATTCTCTCTACATTTCCACCCTGCTCTCACTGTTTTTACCGACAAATGAAAAGATCGAGAGCTTGTAACAAAATACTCAAAATACTTAAAACCCTAATAGGAAAACACATGCATATGAAAATATAGGTGATTGTAAGATGCTATATGCAGAAAGCAGCATAATATGATTTATATTGGCTGCAGGATTTAATTTTTTAAGAGCGCTCACTGCTAATTTCGCCCTACACAGCAGAATTTCCCTTTCCAGCAAGCTTCATTCATTTCAATAGGAGACATCTTGCCACTCACAGGGACTATCCCGTTTTAACCCTTTGAGTGCTAAGCACTTTCCCACTTGGGTGCTAATATTTTTTAAGTTTTTTTTTTATTTTTTGAACATTTTTTGAATTTTTTTTTTACAAACCTCCAAGACTTACACTGTTGGAAAGGTTGGGGGGTCTGTAGCTGCTTAGATGCCTGAGATACAGGCTTCTAAGCAGCATGCCCCCTTCTCCTATACTTAACATTGTTAAGTATAAATAAAGTTGCGCTGTGACATCATCCGCGCATAACGTGAAGCCCCGACGATGCCTGTCACTATGCAGGCCCGATCGCCGGCGTAGGAGCGGGTGGGAGCCCCCAGATCTCCCTCAAGGTGGGAGAGTGCTAGTGACGGCTCTGAGCCATCATTAGCACCAGAGTGGGAAACTCTGTGATGGCTCAGATCTGTCATTAGCACTCAAGGGGTTAAATATAATTCCACCAGGGCAGCCCCTGAGAGAATCAGCATGAAAAACCACGTCTGATCTGGTGAGGTTTATATAAACAGCCCCTAAGTTAGTATTCATACACATACTACCATGCAAACATATAAAGTATAAAGTGAACAAAACTCATTTCATTGAATACTATAACCCACTCAATAACATGTGAGTTGTACTCATTTAAAAAAAAAAAAAATATGGCAGCATATGTAGGTATTTAAATATCATATGTATACATAACACACATAGCAGTAAGGCACAGATCTCATGCAAATTTGTTGTTGCTCAAGTCTGTTCACCATCTTCTGCCTAATAAGGAGCTGCTGACCCCAGGCCCTATAACATTTTTACGTATGTCATATAGGTACCAAAGATAGAGGTTTCCCTAACAATGACCCAGCCCTCATAATCATAAGCATTAACCATGGCTGACCCTGCCCTCCAAAATGCATTTAGCCCGATCCAAAACCTAATCCTCCACCACTTCTAACCATAACTGCAGCATCCATGGACCTCTAAATTGAAATTAACAATAATTGTGATCTAGTCTCCCACCACTTTTAACCATAGTTGCAGCGGACTTGGGCCCCCACACTATTAACCCTCACAGAGATTTTATTCTTCATCTGATGCCAATCCTACATGATTTTGTCATTGCAATCACACATATATTCCCCTTCAGGTATGTTACTCATCATAAACACCACAGGCACACTGCACCCCACATCTCTAGCCATCCAAATTACAAAAACATACTAAAATAATACAGAAATAAATGTCAAAGTACCACGTAAATGTTATTCCAGAAATTTTGGCTGAAAAAAATACTCTCTCTTCAGTCTCTTCAGAGCTATATGCAGCATGTACCCCATTATAAGTCTGTACCTAAATTATGGTTCCCCATTCTTCTAGTTTGTTAATCACTTAACCAATCAGAACTGACTTAGGGCTAGATTACGATCGGTGCGCTAACAGTTATGTGCAAGCGAAAAGGGGTTTAATGTGGGAGTTGTCATGCGTCAGGTTTTTTGCTCGTTTTACAAGTCGAAAGTAAACACCATCGCTTGAGCACAATTTAAGTTAACACGCGTTTGGTTAGCTCGACCTCAGAGCTCTGGTTAACTGTTTCGCGTAACAAAAAAGTGTCACAAAACACATCAAAAATACATTGCAAAGTACACTTATACTCATAACACTATTTAATAAAATTATTAAAAAGATATTTCACAAAAAAGTTATAAGGGCTCAAAGATATGAGGTCTCAGGTAGCAAGCAAATAGTTTTAACAAAGAAATACATACATATACATGTAAAATATGGATATGTATGGAAATATATGTATGTATATATATATATATATATATATGTGTGTGTGTACATATGTATTTATATGTGTTTAAATGTATTTACAGACATATATGCACAAATAAACACATAAATATATATGTATACATTTATAGACGTATATATAAGAGCACTTGAGCCCTTTACAGTAAAGTAGATTAAAACACGTTAAAGCATATTTAGACATAATTCATTTTTAATAAAGTATTATTCTGTGTATTTCCTGTAAATATTTCACATTCCAATGTTCTGCACATAACAGAATATGGTCTATGTATTTTTAAATAGATATGCCTATATATATCTGTATTTATCTACATATATAATCATCTATGTATATACTTTAGGTACAGATATATATTGTACCAAAATGCTATCAGATATATGTAGAAATATGTGATGAATATTGGAATGTGAAATATTCATATTTCTCTTGTTAAGTGTATCCAGTCCACGGATCATCCATTACTTATGGGATATTCTCCTTCCCAACAGGAAGTTGCAAGAGGATCACCCACAGCAGAGCTGCTATATAGCCCCCCCCCCTAACTGTCATATCCAGTCATTCTCTTGCAAGCCTCAACCAAGATGGAGGTTGTAAGAGGAGTGTGGTGTTTTATACTTAGTTTATTCTTCAATCAAAAGTTTGTTATTTTTAAATGGTGCCGGAGTGTACTGTTTATCTCAGGCAGTATTTAGAAGAAGAATCTGCGTTTTCTATGATCTTAGCAGAAGTAACTAAGATCCATGGCTGTTCTCACATATTCTGAGGAGTGAGGTAACTTCAGAGAGGGAATGGCGTGCAGGTTTTCCTGCAATAAGGTATGTGCAGTTAATATTTTTCTAGGGATGGAGTTTGCTAGAAAATGCTGTAATGTAAGTAAAGCCTTAAATGCAGTGACAGCGACTGGTATCAGGCTTATTAATAGAGATGCATACTCTTAATCATGTTTAATCGTTTTTATATGTATTTGGTGATAAAACTTATTGGGGCCTAGTTTTTTCCCACATGGCTGGCTTGAATTTGGCCTAGAAACAGTTTCCTTAGGCTTTCCACTGTTGTAATATGAGTGGGAGGGGCCTATTTTGCCGGTTTTTTGCACAGCAAAAATTACAGGCACAGACATCCAGCTTCTTCCTGCATGATCCAGGACATCTCTGGAGGGCTCAAAAGGCTTCAAATTCATTTTTGAGGGAGGTAAAAAGCCACAGTAGAGCTGTGGCAGTTGTTGTGACTGAAAAAAAAAAAAAAAAGAGTTTTTGTCTTTTATTATTTTTTGGGTATTAAGGGGTTAATCATCCATTTGCAAGTGGGTGCAATGCTCTGCTAACTTGTTACATACACTGTAAAAATTTCGTTAGTGTAACTGCCTTTTTTCACTGTTATTTCAAATTTTGACAAAATTTGTGTTTCTTAAAGGTGCAGTAACGTTTTTTTATATTGCTTGTAAACTTGTTTAAAGTGTTTTCCAAGCTTGCTAGTCTCATTGCTAGTCTGTTTAAACATGTCTGACACAGAGGAAACTACTTGTTCATTATGTTTGAAAGCCATGGTGGAGCCCCATAGGAGAATGTGTACTAAATGTATTGATTTCACCTTAAACAGTAAAGATCAGTCTTTAACTATAAAAGAAATATCACCAGAAGATTCTGACGAGGGGGAAGTTATGCCGACTAACTCTCCCCACGTCTCAGACCCTTCGCCTCCCACTCAGGGGATGCACGCTAATACGGCGCCAATTACATCAGGGACACCCATAGCGATTACCTTGCAGGACATGGCTGCAATCATGAATAATACCCTGTCAGAGGTATTATCCAGGTTGCCTGAATTAAGAGGCAAGCGCGATTGCTCTGGGGTTAGGAGAAATACAGAGCGCGCAGATGCTGTAAGGGCCATGTCTGATACTGCGTCACAATATGCAGATCATGAGGACGGAGAGCTTCAGTCTGTGGTGACATCTCTGATTCGGGGAATCCTGATTCAGAGATTTCTAATTTTAAATTTAAGCTTGAGAACCTCCCTGTGTTGCTTGGGGAGGTATTAGCTGCTCTGAATGACTGTAACACAGTTGCAGTACCAGAGAAATTGTGTAGGCTGGATAAATACTATGCGGTACCGGTGTGTACTGATGTTTTTCCTATACCTAAAAGGCTTACAGAAATTATTAGCAAGGAGTGGGATAGACCGGGTGTGCCTTTTTCCCCACCTCCTATATTTAGAAAAATGTTTCCAATAAACGCCACTACACGGGACTTATGGCAGACGGTCCCTAAGGTGGAGGGAGCAGTTTCTACTTTAGCAAAGCGTACTACTATCCCAGTTGAGGACAGTTGTGCTTTTTGAGATTCAATGGATAAAAAATTGGAGGGTTACCTTAAGAAAATGTTTATTCAACAAGGTTTTATTTTACAGCCCCTTGCATGCATTGCACCTGTCACGACTGCGGCGGCATTCTGGTTTGAGGCCCTGGAAGAGGCCATCCATACAGCTCCATTGACTGAAATTATTGACAAGCTTAGAACACTTAAGCTAGCTAACTCATTTGTTTCTGATGCCATTGTTCATTTGACTAAACTAACGGCTAAGAATTCCGGATTCGCATTCCAAGCGCGTAGGGTGCTATGGCTTAAATCCTGGTCAGCTGACGTGACTTCGAAGTCTAAATTACTCAACATTCCTTTCAAGGGGCAGACCTTATTCGGGCCTGGTTTGAAGGAAATTATTGCTGACATTACTGGAGGTAAGGGTCACACCCTTCCTCAGGACAGGGCCAAAGCAAAGGCCAAACAGTCTAATTTTCGTGCCTTTCGAAATTTCAAGGCAGGTGCAGCATCAACTTCCTCCGCTTCAAAACAAGAGGGAACTTTTGCTCAATCTAAGCAGGCCTGGAAACCTAACCAGTCCTGGAACAAAGGCAAGCAGGCCAGAAAGCCTGCTGCTGCCTCTAAGACAGCATGAAGGAACGGCCCCCTATCTGGCGACGGATCTAGTAGGGGGCAGACTTTCTCTCTTCACCCAGGCATGGGCAAGAGATGTTCAGGATCCCTGGGCGTTGGAGATCATATCTCAGGGATATCTTCTGGACTTCAAAGCTTTCCCTCCACAAGGGAGATTTCATCTTTCAAGGCTATCTGCAAATCAGATAAAGAAAGAGGCATTCCTACGCTGTGTGCAAGACCTCCTAGTTATGGGAGTGATCCATCCAGTTCCGCGGACGGAACAAGGACAGGGTTTTTATTCGAATCTGTTTGTGGTTCCCAAAAAAGGGGGAACCTTCAGACCAATTTTGGATCTAAAGATCTTAAACAAATTCCTCAGAGTTCCATCTTTCAAAATGGAAACTATTCGGACCATCCTACCCATGATCCAAGAAGGTCAGTACATGACCACAGTGGACTTAAAGGATGCCTACCTTCACATACCGATTCACAAAGATCATCATCGGTTTCTAAGGTTTGCCTTTCTAGACAGGCATTACCAATTTGTAGCTCTTCCCTTCGGGTTGGCTACAGCCCCGAGAATCTTTACAAAGGTTCTGGGCTCACTTCTGGTGGTTCTAAGACCGCGAGGCATAGCGGTGGCTCCGTGTCTAGACGACATCCTGATACAGGGGTCAAGCTTTCAAGTTGCCAAGTCTCATACAGAGAAAGTTCTGGCATTTCTGAGGTCGCACGGGTGGAAAGTGAACGAGGAAAAGAGTTCTCTATCCCCACTCACAAGAGTCTCCTTCTTAGGGACTCTTATAGATTCTGAAGAAATGAAAATTTACCTGACGGAGTCCAGGTTATCAAAACTTCTAAATGCTTGCCGTGTTCTTCACTTCGGTAGCTCAGTGTATGGAGGTAATCGGCTTAATGGTAGCGGCAATGGACATAGTGCCATTTGCACGCCTTCATCTCAGACCGCTGCAATTATGCATGCTGAGTCAGTGGAATGGGGATTACACAGATTTGTCCCCTCTACTAAATCTGAATCAAGAGACCAGAGATTCTCTTCTCTGGTGGTTGTCTCTGGTAAACCTGTCCAAGGGTATGACCTTTCGCAGGCCAGATTGGACAATTGTAACAACAGATGCCAGCCGTCTAGGTTGGGGTGCAGTCTGGAATTCCCTGAAGGCACAGAGATCGTGGACTCAGGAGGAGAAACTCCTTCCAATAAATATTCTGGAGTTAAGAGCGATATTCAATGCTCTTCTGGCTTGGCCTCAGTTAGCAACACTGAGGTTCATCAGATTTCAGTCGGACAACATCACGACTGTGGCTTACATCAACCATCAAGGGGGAACCAGGAGTTCCCTAGCGATGTTAGAAGTCTCAAATATAATTCGCTGGGCAGAGTACCACTCTTGCCACCTGTCAGCAATCCATATCCCAGGCGTGGAGAACTGGGAGGCGGATTTTCTAAGTCGTCAGACTTTCCATCCGGGGGAGTGGGAACTCCATCCGGAGGTGTTTGCTCAGTTGATTCATCGTTGGGGCAAACCAGAGTTGGATCTCATGACGTCTCGCCAGAACGCCAAGCTTCCTTGTTACGGATCCAGGTCCAGGGACCCAGAAGCGACGCTGATAGATGCTCTAGCAGCGCCTTGGTTCTTCAACCTTGCTTATGTGTTTCCACCGTTTCCTCTGCTCCCTCAACTGATTGCCAAAATCAAACAGGAGAGAGCATCAGTGATTCTGATAGCACCTGCGTGGCCACGCAGGACTTGGTATGCAGACCTAGTGGACATGTCATCCTTTCCACCATGGACTCTGCCTCTAAGACATGACCTTCTGATACAAGGTCCTTTCAATCATTCAAATCTAATTTCTCTGAGACTGACTGCATGGAGATTGAACGCTTGATTCTATCAAAGCGTGGCTTCTCCGAGTCAGTCATTGATACTTTAATACAGGCACAAAAGCCTGTTACCAGTAAAATCTACCACAAGATATGGAGTAAATATCTTTATTGGTGTGAATCCAAGACTTACTCATGGAGTAAGGTTAGGATTCCTAGAATATTGTCTTTTCTCCAAGAGGGCTTGGACAAAGGATTATCAGCTAGTTCCTTAAAGGGACAGATTTCTGCTCTGTCTATTCTTTTGCACAAGCGTCTGGCAGAGGTTCCAGACGTCCAGGCATTTTACCAGGCTTTGGTTAGAATTAAGCCTGTGTTTAAACCTGTTGCTCCCCCGTGGAGCTTAAACTTGGTTCTTAAAGTTCTTCAAGGAGTTCCGTTGGAACCCCTTCATTCCATTGATATTAAACTTTTATCTTGGAAAGTTCTGTTTTTGATGGCTATTTCCTCGGCTCGGAGAGTCTCTGAGCTATCTGCCTTACAATGTGATTCTCCTTATCTGATTTTTCATGCAGATAAGGTAGTCCTGCATACCAAACCTGGGTTTTTACCTAAGGTGGTTTCTAACAAGAATATCAATCAAGAGATTGTTGTTCCATCATTGTGTCCTAATCCTTCTTCAAAGAAGGAACGTCTTTTACATAATCTGGACGTAGTCCGTGCCTTGAAGTGTTACTTACAAGCTACTAAAGATTTTCGTCAAACATCTACCCTGTTTGTCGTTTACTCTGGACAGAGGAGAGGTCAAAAAGCTTCGGCAACCTCTCTTTCCTTTTGGCTTCGGAGCATAATACGCCTAGCCTATGAGACTGCTGTACAACAGCCCCCTGAAAGGATTACAGCTCATTCTACTAGAGCTGTGGCTTCCACCTGGGCCTTTAAAAATGAGGCCTCTGTTGAACAGATTTGCAAGGCCGCGACTTGGTCTTCGCTTCACACTTTTTCCAAATTTTACAAATTTGATACTTTTGCTTCTTCGGAGGCTGTTTTTGGGAGAAAGGTTCTTCAGGCAGTGGTTCCTTCCGCTTAATCCTGCCTTGTCCCTCCCATCATCTGTGTACTTTAGCTTTGGTATTGGTATCCCATAAGTAATGGATGATCCGTGGACTGGATACACTTAACAAGAGAAAACATAATTTATGCTTACCTGATAAATTTATTTCTCTTGTAGTGTATCCAGTCCACGGCCCGCCCTGTCCTTTTAAGGCAGGTCTAAATTTTAATTAAACTACAGTCACCACTGCACCCTATGGTTTCTCCTTTCTCTGTTTGTTTTCGGTCAAATGACTGGATATGACAGTTAGGGGAGGAGCTATATAGCAGCTCTGCTGTGGGTGATCCTCTTGCAACTTCCTGTTGGGAAGGAGAATATATTCCATAAGTAATGGATGATCCGTGGACTGGATACACTACAAGAGAAATAAATTAATCAGGTAAGCATAAATTATGTTTTGTCAGGTTAGCACACTTGAGAACATGTGATCGTGTTAGTGTGTGTGTAGGGTTTTTTCCCACTTTTTTGCTCCATTGACTTTTATGTGGGAATATGTTGTCGCGTGCGCGTGCGCAATTTTCTAAGTTCCGCCCTTTACACTCGGGTTAGCATGTGAGCGATAACTTTTTACGTTCAACTTGTAATACCAGCGCAGCCCGACCCTCGCAAAAAGCTTACTTCTAGAGCAGTTAACGCTCGTGCAGGAGTGCTCCAATTGTAATCTGTTCCTAAATTGGTAACTGCACACAAATTTTTAATTGTTATGGGTTTAATGAAAACTGACATGCATTGACATACATAAGGCAGTCATCATCAACGTGTTCCTTTAGCTTTGACAAAATATATGTTGTTCCTTGTAGGTGTGCAGAAATTACTGCAAAAACAGTAGAAAAGCCTGTTTTCCCATGTTTGCTGTAATAAAGTACTAAGAAAACAAGATTTTACTGATTATATTGATTCACAATGCGTATGACTAAATTACATAGCTGCTGTTCATATGACCTTTAATATCATAAAAAGGAAGCCATAAGTCATCCACTAAATTCTTCCACAGCAAATCCAAATGGATTTCAATGGGGGGCACTGAAAGAAATTTGTAGAATTAAAAGATGAAAAGCAGTGAAAGGAGTTTAATGCACAGCACATTAAAGGGATATGAAACCCAATTTTTTTCTTTCAAGATTCATATAGAGGGGCCTATTTATTATAGTGTAAGTGGACATGATCCGATATAGCGTATCATGTCCGCTGCACATGGATAAATGCCGACAGCGTGCACTGTCTGCATTTATCATTGCACCAGCAGTTCTTGTGAGCTGCTGGTGCAATGCCGCCCCCTGCAGATTCGCGGCCAATCGGCCGCTAGCAGGGGGTGTCAATCAACCCGATCGTATTCGATTGGGTTGATTTCTGTCCGCCGCCTCAGAGCAGGCGGACAAGTTATGGAGCAGAGCTCTTTATAACTTCTGTTTCCGACGAGCCTTGGGGCATCAAGCTCCATATAGAGCTTGATAAATATGCCCCAGAGCATGTAGTTTTAAACAACTTTCTAATTTACTTCGATTTTCAATGTATCTATGCTCTATAGGTATCGTTTGTTGAAAAGCAGTGATGTATGCTTAGGAGCCGGCACATTTCTGAAGAACTATATGGCAGCAGTTTTGCAATAATTTTATCCATTTGTAAAAGCACTAGAAGCAGCACTATTTCCTGCTATGTAGTGCTCCAGGTATCTCTTCAACAAAGAATATCATATTAATTAAGTAAATTTGATAATAAAGTAAATTGGAAAAACATTTAAAATGATATGCTCTGGCATAATTACAAAAGAACATTTTTGGGTTTCATATCCCTTTAAGAACTGCAGAAAATCTAAATACACCACCAAGTTTTGTTAACTTGTGGGGTTTTTTTGGAATAATAATAAACGTTGACGGTTATTGTCAAGCAATGACTGCTGGCAGCATTTTTACTGAAACAATAAAAAATAGAAAGGTTAAAGAGATTATAAGGCAACAACATTAGCCTATTTAAAGCCTCCTGTTGGACTGATTCATCACTCAACGAGATTCTCACTTACTTTTGCATGCTTCTTCTTTAGAGCATTTAACTCTTTCTGTTGCTTCTTTAACTGCTTGAGGTACGCCTGAAAAAGGACCAGCAAATTGTTTTAAGTTTTTTTTTCTTTGGCCTATTGTGTAAGTAATACAAGAATATACATTTGCTTTAACATAAAGTAAATGACAACAATACATTACATCAAATTATTTTTTAATTTTCCTATTAGTTTAAACCCTTCACTACTGGGAGTTTCAGGAAAAAAACTTACCCAAAATACTGGAGAATTTTTGTTTTTAAAGTAGACAACACAATGTTCTGATCTAGACCCATTATGGTATATTTGATGCCACTATTTGGGCGCCAGATACAATCATATAAAGATGTGTTACATTTTTCACAATCTTCTTACTGTGCTTCTTACTGATATTATTTACACACAACAACTGCAGTCATAGGACAAATGGTTGTAAAAGCTTGTCTGGGATCTCCTTTGTTCAGAAATAGCAGACATAAATGGCTTTGCCATTGGTTTTTGGCAATTAAAATGCCACCAATTGCAGCTGTGCACATTACTTGAAATTCCTGGTAGTGAAGGGGTTGATCAGGTAGCTTGTAAAGTTAATTTTTGATGCAGAGTAGAGATTATTCTCCCACCTGACACCTTCCACTCCCTGATCCCTCCCAAAAAGCTCTCTTCCCTCCCTCACCCCCCATTTGTCACTACCATCTTAGGTACTGGCAGAAGGTCTGCCAGTATGTAGTTTAGGGCTTTTTAACATTCTTATTTTTTTCTCACAGTGTAGTGCAAGCACCTCAATCCTCCTACCTCCCTGATCGCCCCCCCGCAAACAGCTCTTCAACTTTTCCCCCTCCTTCTAGGCAAAGCAATTTTAGGTACTGGCAGCTATCTGCCAGTACCCAGTTTATATATTTTTGTAATTATTATTTATTTTTACTTATTAATTCATGCATGTTTTTTCTGTAGTGTGGTGGTGCCCTCTACCCCCCCCCCCTCCTAGTGATCATTGGTTAGGGTGCCCCCCCTTACAATTACCCTTTTGCCATAGTGTATCTTCCCATCCCTCCTTCTCACTTAAAAAAAAATCTGTAGCGTAGGACCCCTCCCACTTCTCTGCTTTTGCGAATTAAATAGCAGCCATTTTACCAATTTAAATATTGTCCGCACACACTTCTTTACTTTACAACACCTCAGCCTATCACATGCCTATCACACTACTTCTTGGTGAACTTCGGACACCTTGCATTTTAATTAACTATTATTTACCAAGTCTTTCAAATTCAGCTGCCCGGTTTTCAACAAATGACAGGAAGTTGAACAGACATCTGTTTGCTCAATTGGAGACAAAGGGGTCTTTTATTTTTTTCCTATTTGCCTCACAGCTAAATTTCCAGATCATTAACTGTTTAGTTTGACAATGGACCCAAATGCTAGGACGATAGACGGTTTTCTGTGGCAAATTTTGGAAGACTGTGCTTTCCATCTGTTTTCATGGTTTTAAGAGTAGTTGACTGACTATATAACTACTATGGTCCAGATGGTACTTAAAAAGGGATATACAGCGCCACTAAAATATAAAAACTTTCACCTCACTTAGGGCTTGATGATGAAAAACTCACTAGCATAGAGAAATCCCAAGACCTTGTAATGTAGGTGTCTCGCATTTAAATACAGAACCCCAAATAGGGCCAGATTACAAGTGGAGTGCTATGTAACGCTCCCATTCGAGCATTAAAAGTGCTACGAGTAAGCTTGTCGGGTTACACTTGTATAATGAGTTGAAAGTAAACTTTTTGTTTGTGTGCTAACCCAACGAGTGCAAAAAGCTGAAATTAGAATATTGCATGCGCGTTCACGTATTCCTCCATAGAAGTCAATGGAGCAAAAAAAGTTGAAAAAAACGTAACGTAACACCCAACACGCGCGCAAACCGAAATGAAAATATGAATATTTCACATTTAAATGTTCTTCACATAGAAGAATATGTTCTATGTATTCATAAATAAATATTTCTATATATTTGATGGTATTTTGGTACAATATATATCTATACCAATACAGTATATATATATATATATATATATATACATACATATCATACATATATATATATATATATATATATATACACACACACACATGATTATATATATATATATATATATATATATATATAGCTTTTTATAAATACTTAGAACATATTCTGCTATGTGCAGAACATTGGAATGTGAAATATTTACAGTAAAACCTTCATTAAATATGAATATTGCATAACTATGCTTTTACAGGTTTTCATCTACTTAACTGCAAAGGGCTCCAATGCACTAATAGCTGTCTTATGTGTGTACATATGTTTATTTGTTATATGTGTATATATGTCTGTAAATACATATTTATACACAAATAAATACATAAATACATATGTACACATATATTTACATATAAATATACATACATATTCATCTTTAGACATGTATATGTATGTATCTCTATGTTAAAGCCTTTTGCCTGTCTTTTTTTCCCTAACACCTGAGACCTCATATCTTTGAGCATTTTTTTGTGCAATATTTTTTTTTAATAATTTTTATTAGATGGTGTTATTATTATGAGTATAACTATACTTTTTAATGTATTTTTGTTGTGTTTTGTGAGACTTTTTTGTTTCACAAAACAGTTAACCAGAGCACTGAGGACGCAGTAATCAATGTAGCATAAATCACAATTGTGCTCAAGCGATCGTGTTTACTTGTAATGCAATCACTAAACCCTACGAGCGCAAACACTCGTAATAAACCCCTTATCACTCGCACATAACTTTTAGAGCTCCACTCGTAATCTGGCCTATAGTGAGGTAAACAACTCTCAAGGTAAATTTATAATTTTACATTTTTTTGCGGGACCTCATCGTACTGATGAGACTTCTTAGATCATCTTGATTAAGGGAGGATAGCGTTAGATAAACAGGCCCTAAGGGGCATATTTATCAATCTGCAAGCAGACATGATACGAAGTAGCATATCATGTCCGCCACACATCGATAAATGCCGACAGCATATGCTGTCTGCATTTATCATTGCACCAGCAGTTCTTGTGAACTGCTGGTGCAATGCCACCCTCTGCAGATTCGCGCTAAATCGGCCGCTAACAGGGGGTGTCAATCAACTGGATCGTATTCGATCAGGTTGATTTCTGTCCACGGCCTCAGAGCAGGCTGACAAGTTATGGAACAGAGGTCTTTAAGGGGCATCAAGCTCCATACGGATCTTGATAAATATAACCCTAAGACTTTAGTTCTTCCTCTACACCATTACTCATCTCGTTTATTAATCCTATTATTGCTATTATCCAACAACTGGTAACTGAATTTTGTCTGCGTTCAGCATAAATCTCCAGTTTTCAGCTCATTCATTAAGAGGTTCTGCAGCCTCTAAAGATCTTTTTATTTTTAAAAACTTATATTTTGAATACAGCAGACTATAGTCTACAAACTCTACTCTCTGCTAATCTTATTTTAACACAGTTTACCAAGTCACCTTTATTTTAGTTGAGTCACTTTGCTTGAAATTGCAAACTATGAGTCTCTTGTCTTCTAATAAAGTTGTGATTATCACAATTTTCCGACGGTATAATCTAGATTTTATTAAAGACACAGAGACAAATACTTTTTCCCTCTAATATTTATTTTACTCATCCTGACAAAGAAAAATACATGTCTTCAAAATCTGTATAGCAGTTTTTACATAGCACAACGCCTTCTACCAAATTGTTTTTAGAGATACATTTTTGGATCATGTCTGTTTTTTATTGGTATTTTGGTGTCTTAAAAAGGGGACTAAATGAGTTACTAATATGTAAAACAACTCAATTACAAACTCACCTTCATCTGTTTCAACTCTTCAACCTCAACTTGAGGATAATCAACCGCTAAAAAAAAAGTCATAAGAAGTAGATTTTACTACTTTTATTATACAATGTATATTTTATCCAGTGGCATTTGAAAAGCTGATATAATAACTAATTTGTGATCATACACAATATACAAATATTGGCTCCAGCTCTTTATTAAGCCACTGATTACACACAAGAAACAACTAGAACACAATTAAAATGATTAAAATTATATTTGTATAGTACTATTAATCTGATGTCTCAATCCATCTGTTGAAGTATTCAGCAACATGTACACTTATTTTGCACACTGCAAGTGGTTAATTATGTCAGAATTTCAAGGAATATATGTGTCAGTTACAGTATTGCACACACTCAATCATGAGAATGCATTTCAGATGTATGAAAGTTCATCTGATCTATGCCTATTTGAATTTTTTTATAATAAAACCTCAAAAATTAAAATCAAAACTTAGTCCTGGACCCTTGTGTATCTCTACCACTGTTTGAAAATAATCTCCCATCTGACCTCTTTTTCTCTGCCAAATACAACTCCCCCTCTTTCATTACTTCTAAAAAAGCAGTTATTTTGCATACTTTCCTGCTTCTCTCTCTTAAAGGCTTGCTTTGGGCTTTGTGAGTTTCAAGCATTCCCTAAAAACACACCTGGGGCGCGATCCGATATACGGCACAGGTTTCGGCGCAAGCGTGGAAACCTGCGCCGCCAGTAAATTCAGCTCGCACAGCGAGCTATCACATATACCCCGCCGGCAGTTGCTAAAGTGCTGTATGTCGGACAGAATAAGAGCTACTGTAATTCTATTGGCTATTCTAATCAGCCAATAGAATTACAGTAGCTCTTATTCTATTGGCTATTCAAATCAGCCAATAGAATTAAAGTAGCTCTCATCCAATTGGCTGATTTGAATTTGAAGGCTTAAATTAGCCAATAGGAATTCAAGGGACGCCATTTTTAATCGCGTACCTTGAATTCCTATTCAGTGTGTGGCGGAGATCGTATGAAGAGGATCCTCCACGCTCCATGGCTCCAGTTTTCAGTTCCAGCGTCGCCGATCATCAGTTCCAGCATCGCCGGTTCCAGAGAGGATGGTCTTCAGCTCCGCGGTCATCTGTCTTCAACTCCTCCGCTCCGCGCCGGCTGGTTCCTGGAAGAAGAAGAGGTCACCGACTGGAAGAAGACTTCTCCGCCTGGAACAGGACCTTCTCCGCCAGTCTTCAGGACAGGTAAGGACCACTTGGGGGTTAGACTTAGGTTTTTTTAAGGGGGGATCGGGTGGGTTTTAGAGTAGAGGTGTGTGGGTGGTGGGTTGTAATGTGGGGGGGGATTGTTCTTTTTTTTACAGGTAAAAGAGCTGATTACTTTGGGGCAATGCCCCGCAAAAGGCCCTTTTAAGGGCTGGTAATAGAGCTGATTACTTTTTTAATTTAGTTTAGGGTAGGGAAATTTTATTACTTTGGGGGGCTTTGTTATTTTATTAGGGGGCTTAGATTAGGTGTAATTATCTTAAAATTCTTGTAATCTTTTTTTATTTTTTGTAATTTAGTGTTTGGTTTTTTTTGTAATATAGATTAGTGTATTTAACTGTATTTTAGTTGAGATAATTGTAGTTTAATTAATTTATTGATAGGGTAGTGTTAGGTGTAATGGTGACTTAGGTTAGGATTTATTTTACAGGTAATTTGATCATTATTTTAACTAGGTAGCTATTAAATAGTTATTAACTATTTAATAGCTATTGTACCTAGTTAAAATAAATACAAAGTTACCTGTAAAATAAATATAAACCCTAAAATAGCTACAATGTACTTATTAATTATATTGTAGCTATCTTAGGGTTTATTTTATAGGTAAGTATTTAGATTTAAATAGGAATAATTTAGTTAATATTATTAATATTATTTAGATTTATTTTAATAATAATTAAGTTAGGGGGTGTTAGGGTTACACTTAGGTTTAGTGGTTAATATATTCAATATAGGTAGCGGCGGTGTAGGGGGATTAGATTAGGGGTTAAAAATTTTAATATAGGTGGCGGCGGTGTAGGGGGATCAGATTAGGGGTTAATATAGTAAATGTAGGTGGCGGCGGGGTAGGGGGCTCACATTAGGGGGTTAATATAGTTAATGTAGGTGGGGGCGATGTAGGGGGGTCAGATTAGGGGTTAATATAGTTAATGTAGGTGGCGGCGGGGTAGGGGGCTCAAATTAGGGGGTTAATATAGTTAATGTAGGTGGCGGCGGTGTAGGGGGCTCACATTAGGGGGTAATACATATAATATAGGTGGCGGCAGTGTAGGGGGCTCAGATTATGGGTTAATAAATTTAATATAGCTGGCAGCGGTGTAGGGGGATCAGATTAGGGGGTAATACATATAATGTAGGTGGCAGCGGTGTCCGGGAGCGGCGGTTTAGGGGTTAAACACTTTATTAGGGATTGCGGTGGGGGATTGCGGTTGACAGGTAGATAGACATTGCACATGCGTTAGGTGTTTTATCTTGCAGGTAGTTTAGGGAGTTACGGGGCTCCAATACTCAGCGTAAGGCTTACTACGCCTGCATTTTGTGGCGTGGTGAAAATGGAGTAAGATTTCTCCATTTTCACCAAGTAAGTCCTCACGCTGTATATTGGATACCAAACTGCGCGGGTTTGGTATACCAGTCTATAGGCCAAAAAACTACGGCCGAAGGCAGAAATATACGAGCGTAACTTCTAGGTTACGCCGTATATGTGTTACCAAACCCGCGTAGGCTTCTGCGCGCGACGCTGCAGATTGGATCGGGCCCCTGTTCAGGGATGCATGCAACCTAAATGTAATTGAGTTCATGCCTAATATCCCTCTCCTTTTCTACCTGCTGTTTCCCTTGTACTTCCTTAAAGGGGCATGGAACCCAACATTTTTCATGATTCAGTACAATTTTAACCCCTTAGTGACCAGACCGGGTTTTAATTTTCTTACCGTTAAGGACCAGGGCTGTTTTTACATTTCTGCAGTGTTTGTGTTTAGCTGTAATTTTCCTCTTACTCATTTACTGTACCCACACATATTATATGCTGTTTTTCTCGCCATTAAATGGAATTTCTAAAGATACCATTATTTTCATCATATCATATAACTTACTATAAAAAATTTTATAAAAAATGATGACAAAATTGAAAAAAAACCAATTTTTTTCTGACTTTGACCCCCAAAATTTGTTACGCATCTACAACCACCAAAAAACACCCATGCTAAATAGTTTCTACATTTTGTCCTGAGTTTAGAAATACCCAATGTTTATCCCCTTAACCCCTTAAAGGACCGGGCATTTCAGCCTAAAACTTCCCCAAAAGACGAGAGTATTTTTAGCATTTTTGCTATCACTTCATTTAAACAGAAATAGATCCTTTTTTTGTATATTTACCTTTCAAAACTATATATATTTTTGTGTAATTACTGGGTCATATTGGCAGCACTCCCAGATGTTGATATAAACTTTTTGTAAGGTGTGCTAAAAAAACAAATTTTGTATTTGTATTTAAAATTACCAGGGAGACTGACCATCTCCCATTGGTTTAAGCACCCCACCCAAGTTCAGGTGTGCTCATTACAGTGTTAAAGAGTTGTGAATAAAAAGCCAGGGAGTCTCATTCTATTATGAAGAGTAAAAGCAGGAATGTTTCAGCCCTCTGTGGCAAAAGGATTTAGAGTAGGACCAGTCGAATTGGGGCACCTTGTAAGCGGTGACTGGCTAAGCAAAATATGGCCATATTGTGTGACTAAGTTCCCAATATTATTTAAAAAAAGATAGTTGTCTCTTGATGTATATGCAGGCAATTTTTTGCAGCAGTAAAAAATATGTTGTGCTTTTGAAAATGGATGTGCGCTGATACCTCTTTGTTTGTGTAATTACTGGGTCATATTGGCAGCACTCCCAGATGTTGATTTAAACTTTTTGTAAGGTGTGCTAAAAAAACAAATTTTGTATTTGTATTTAAAATTACCAGGGAGACTGACCATCTCCCATTGGTTTAAGCACCCCACCCAAGTTCAGGTGTGCTCATTACAGTGTTAAAGAGTTGTGAATAAAAAGCCAGGGAGTCTCATTCTATTATGAAGAGTAAAAGCAGGAATGTTTCAGCCCTCTGTGGCAAAAGGATTTAGAGTAGGACCAGTCGAATTGGGGCACCTTGTAAGCGGTGACTGGCTAAGCAAAATATGGCCATATTGTGTGACTAAGTTCCCAATATTATTTAAAAAAAGATAGTTGTCTCTTGATGTATATGCAGGCAATTTTTTGCAGCAGTAAAAAATATGTTGTGCTTTTGAAAATGGATGTGCGCTGATACCTCTTTGTTTGTGTAATTACTGGGTCATATTGGCAGCACTCCCAGATGTTGATTTAAACTTTTTGTAAGGTGTGCTAAAAAAACAAATTTTGTATTTGTATTTAAAATTACCAGGGAGACTGACCATCTCCCATTGGTTTAAGCACCCCACCCAAGTTCAGGTGTGCTCATTACAGTGTTAAAGAGTTGTGAATAAAAAGCCAGGGAGTCTCATTCTATTATGAAGAGTAAAAGCAGGAATGTTTCAGCCCTCTGTGGCAAAAGGATTTAGAGTAGGACCAGTCGAATTGGGGCACCTTGTAAGCGGTGACTGGCTAAGCAAAATATGGCCATATTGTGTGACTAAGTTCCCAATATTATTTAAAAAAAGATAGTTGTCTCTTGATGTATATGCAAGCAATTTTTTGCAGCAGTAAAAAATATGTTGTGCTTTTGAAAATGGATGTGCGCTGATACCTCTTTGTTTGTGTAATTACTGGGTCATATTGGCAGCACTCCCAGATGTTGATTTAAACTTTTTGTAAGGTGTGCTAAAAAAACAAATTTTGTATTTGTATTTAAAATTACCAGGGAGACTGACCATCTCCCATTGGTTTAAGCACCCCACCCAAGTTCAGGTGTGCTCATTACAGTGTTAAAGAGTTGTGAATAAAAGCCAGGGAGTCACATTCTATTATGAAGAGTAAAAGCAGGAATGTTTCAGCCCTCTGTGGCAAAAGGATTTAGAGTAGGACCAGTCGAATTGGGGCACCTTGTAAGCGGTGACTGGCTAAGCAAAATATGGCCATATTGTGTGACTAAGTTCCCAATATTATTTAAAAAAAGATAGTTGTCTCTTGATGTATATGCAGGCAATTTTTTGCAGCAGTAAAAAATATGTTGTGCTTTTGAAAATGGATGTGCGCTGATAGCTCTTTGTTTGTGTAATTACTGGGTCATATTGGCAGCACTCCCAGATGTTGATTTAAACTTTTTGTAAGGTGTGCTAAAAAACCAAATTTTGTATTTGTATATATATATATATATATATATATATATATATATATATATATATATATATATATATATATATAGTATTTATTAAACAACCCAAAGTATTGATCTAGACCCATTTTGGTATATTTCATGCCACGATTTCACAGCCAAATGCGATCAAATAAAAAAAAATAGTTAACTTTTTCACAAACTTTAGGGTTCTCACTGAAATTATTTACAAACAGCTTGTGCAATCATGGCACAAATGGTTGTAAATGTTCTCTGGGATCCCCTTTGTTCAGAAATAGCAGACATATATGGTTTTGGCATTGCTTTTTGGTTAGAAGGCTGCTATTTGCAGCTGCGCACCACACTTTTATTATTCCCAGAAGTGAAGGGATTAGTTAGGTAGCTTGTAAGGTTAAATTCAGCTTTAGTGTATAGATTACCCTCCCATCTGATACTTCCCACTCCTGATCCCTCTCAAACAGTTCTCTTCCCTCCCCCACCCTCCAATGGTCACCCCCATCTTAAGTACTGGCAGAAAGTCTGCCAGTATGAAAATATATGGGGTTTTTTTTTAATAGTTTTTTTTCTATTTTCTGCAGTGTAGGATCCCCCCCCCCTTACCCTCAACCTCCCTAATCCCCCCCAAACAGCTCTCTAAATCTCCCCCCTATACCTATTAGCTGCCATCTTAGGTACTGGCAGCTGTCTGCCAGTACCCAGTTTGCAGTAATTTATATATATTTTTTATTAAAAAAAACAATATACATTGTTTTCTGTAGTGTAGCTTCCCCCTCCCCCATTACCCTACCCCCTCCCCCTCCCAGATCACTTCCCACCCTCTATATCCTTTCCACTATAGGAGCACCCTCTCCCTCCTTCCCCCCTCCCTTCTTTCCCCTCACTGCCGCTCTACAATTTTTTTTTCTGTAGCGTAGCGGTCCCACCCCCTCAAACCCCCCCCTTCAGTGATGGGCCGCCCAGAGTGGCCCTTCCTGCATCGGTTACCCTCCAGCAGGTATTGCACAATGCCTCAATATTGAGACATTGTGGCAATACACTAAAAGCTGCTGAAGTGATCAGCTCTCGTTTTACCGCATGACGTACCAGGTATGTCCATGGTCACTAACTGACAGCTTTTGCATGACGTACCTGGCACTTCATCAGTCCTAAAGGGGTTAAACAACTGTCAGAATTACTTCTATTATAATTTTGCTTCATTCTCTTTATTGAATGAGCAGCAATACACTACTGGGAGCTAGCTGAACACATCAGTAAGCAAATGAGAAGAGGTATATATGTGCAACCACTAATCAGCAGTTATCTCCCTGCTCCTGCATCTACCTAGGTATGATTTTCAACAAAGGATAGCAAGAGAACTAAGTAAATTAGAAAGAAGTAAATTGGAAAGTTGTTTAAAATGGTATGCTCTGAATCACAAAATAATTTTTTGGGGTTGTGTCCCTTTACTCCTTTAACATCACAAACCCACATGTCCTGTACCAGAAGCAATGGTGCTTTATATTATTTGTATACTTGTGTTATTGTAAATACTACTCTGTAATCATGCACCTAATGTATTTATTAAAGATAATGCTAACTTGCTAGAATCTTGATGAGACTTGAAACACCTTGCAAATACAAGACTTATGTGTAGTATTGTAATAAATTAAAATACAAGTCTAGTGTGAAAACTTTCTGAATATATTACCATCTTATTTGATGCAGTTGTTTTTCAATGGCCAAACAATCTAATCACTTACATTATGTGGTGAAGCCAATGCAGATTTGTTACTAAATTAGAAAACATTTTTAGCTAAACTGACATTGTTTTGCAGTATATTATCACCTCAAATTAGAGACTGATATAAATATGCTAAGCAATCACTGTGTAGAAGGCAACAAGGTTAGTCTTGTGAAGTCTGGATCACACACTTTCAAAAGGAAACGGAACAAAATAAATAATTAAAGCATATTGCACAGTTATTTTACTGTAAATAATTATACATGTTATATTACAATCCCAATGTGTTTGATGTCGCTTTAATTAAGTCAACATGTTAGCTACCTTTTTTAGTTTCCATCCCTGTACCAGGAGTAGTTGCTGTAGTGGGCCGCAGTTCAGAGCTGCTTTGTGGAGTCACATTTGTTTTGGCATTATTGGCCTTCCCTTTCTTGTCATTCTTTGTAGTGTCATTTGGCACATCTGCTATATCACTCTGAAACACCAAGTATTACTTTTTAGTGCAAAACAGTTATCAATTCCATTTTCTAAAAGTTTTCTCTGCCAATATATTAAAGGTATCTAGGTATCTTAAAGGTAGACAGTGGGATAAATTCACCAGCCCTCTCCAGTCTTAACTATAGTTTTTACAGTTGATTAAATAATGGGGAGATGCATGAGTAACTGATAAGACTTTTTTTTTTTTTTACCACTGGTAATTTTACAAATGGAATATAATCCCACCCAGCACTGGCATGCGGGAACTTTTGTTTTAACACAATTCACATTTATATGCTGACATTAATGTACCAAACCAACAAATAAATAATATAAATGAAGTATATATATATATATATATATATATATATACTCAAATAATCCTCCAGACCCCACACAATGTAGTACCTAAGAGGGAGATACTTGGGGGCATATTTTACAAGCTCCGAATGGAGCTTGATGCCCCGTGTTTCTGGTGAGCCTACAGGCTCGCCAGAAACAGCAGTTATGAAGCAGCGGTCTGAGCAGGCGGACAGACATCGCCGGAAATCAACCCGATCGGGTTGATTGACATCTTCCTGCTGGCGGCCGATTGGCTGCGAGTTAGCAAGGGGCGGCGTTGCACCAGCATCTCTTGTGAGCTGCTGGTGCAATGCTGAATACAGCGAGCGTATTGCTCGCCATATTCAGTGAGGTCTGTCGGACCTGATCCGCACTGTCAGATCAGGTCCGACAGACCTTGATAAATAGAGGCCATAGTCTTTCCTCTCAGGTAATACGCTGTGTGAGGTCTGGAGGATTATTGGAGTGCATTATTGAGAATTCATATATACTGTATATATATATATATATATATATATATATACATATACACAGTATATACTGTAAAAGTGTATGTGTGTGTGTTTGTATGTATGAATACATGTATGCACATATGTAGTTATTCTGACCTTTGTTTGCTGAATCATCCAGAAATTGATTGCAGCAACACTTGATTTAATAAAGAGTTTAAAGTTACACAATACATAATCCTAACGCACGTAATACTACATGTACAACATTGGTTAAATCTAGGCTCTATTAGTGTAAAATCTACACAGCATGTTAATATTTTAAAACATACTTACTGTTTCAATTCCCATTGCCCTCATTTGGTCTGCTCTTTTTTCAGTAATAGACAGAAATTTCTTTGGATCAGACAAAGCATCAACAATATCTGTAAGAGTTAATGTTTGTTAAAAAACAAAACAATAGTTTTATGTAACGTAATAAAAATACATTCCAAACAGCTTGAAGCCAATAATCAAATTAAAATCATATTTTAACTGCACAATTACTCATATGTGTCTTTGAAACAGTGGCTAAACACCCTCGGAAACATATTTTGTCTCTTTATAAAGTGTTCAAAGACCTGAGAACCTTCTACTTTTTTTCTGTGTGTGTTTGGCCACTGTACTCCATAACTAAACAATGTATCCTTTTTGGTTTTATACTGAGAATGTAGAGGAATTTGGGTTTCTGAACTTCAAAAAACAGTTTACTCCAACTAATAAATACATTTGAATAATTCATTGAGCAGATTAGATTATATAGAACTTTACAGTCCAGACAGAGGTCTATTAAAATGGTACATGATCTAAAAAATACAATCTTAAAGGAAAAGAATCCATTACCTAAATATGCAAAGCTTAGAGGATAGAAGGGAGATACTGTATATGCTAGAAACCTTTATCTATATTAAGGGATTTAAGGCTGATAATTAAAGCATTTTTCATTAAAAAAAAATACCAAGAAAATACATCTCAATTTAAAACTTTAGTAGGTTCAGGAGTAAATTGTAAAAGAACTTCTTCATAGAATGGGTAGTTAAAGGGACAGTCTAGGCCAAAATAAACTTTCATGATTCAGATAGAGCATGTAATTTTAAACAATTTTCCAATTTACTTTTATCACCAATTTTGCTTTGTTCTCTTGGTATTCTTAGTTGAAAGCTTAACCTAGGAGGTTCATATGCTAATTTCTTAGACCTTGAAGCCCATCTCTTACAGATTGCATTTTAACAGTTTTTCACCACTAGAGGGTGTTAGTTCATGTATTTCATATAGATAACACTGTGCTCATGCATGAGAAGTTATCTGGGAGCAGGCACTGATTGGCTAGACTGCAAGTCTGTCAAAAGAACTGAAAAAAGGGGCAGTTTGCAGAGGCTTAAATACAAGATAATCACAGAGGTTAAAAGTATATTATAACTGTGTTGGTTATGCAAATCTGGGAAATGGGTAATAAAGGGATTATCTATATTTTAAAACAATAAAAATTCTGGTTTAGACTGTCCCTTTAATTAATAAAAATAGATTTTAATTTGGGTTGGTAAGAATAACGATAGCAAGGAGTTCAGCAATGCCTGGGACATGCATTAGGCTATCCTAAGAATTAAAGTGACAGTCTAGTCAAAATTAAACTTTCATGATTCAGATTGGGCATGCAATTGTAAACAACTTTCCAAATTACTTTTATCATCAAATTTGCTTTGTTTCCTTGGTGGTATTTTTGAAAAGCTAAACCTAGGTAGGTTTAAACTGATTTCTAAACCTTTGAAAACCGCCTCTTAGCTCAGAGCATTTTGAAATCACGGCCGCGGACCTGAATACGCTCTCCATATTTATATAAAAAGCTGTCAAAAATAGCCGCGCACCATGTACGGGGCGATGAGCAGCAGACTGTTGTTAACTAAACAGTCATCGATCTCGCTGCTATTCGGCTTTTTCCCAGCTTTATTTATACCCTGTCACTAAACACCGCCTTTATACTAAAATGTTTAACCCCTATCCTGCTGCTCCCGGACCCCGCCGCAACTAAATAAAGTTATTAACCCCTATCCTGCTGCTCCTGGAGGCCATTGCAACTCTAATAAAGTTATTAACCCCTATCCCGCCGCTCCCGGAGCCCACCACAACTCTAATAAAGTTATTAACCCCTATTCTGCCGCTCCCCGACACCGCTGCAACTAACTAAATGTATTAACCCCTATCCCTCCGCTCCCGGAGCCCACCGCAACTAAATAAAGTTATTAACCCCTAAACCCCTGGCCTCCCACATCACTACCACTTACTAAACCTATTAACCCCTAAACCGTCAGCCCCCCACATCGTCATAAACTAAATTAACCTATTAACCCCTAAACCTAACAACCCCTTAACTTTACATTAAATATTAACTCATCCCTATCTTATAATAAATTAAAACTTACCTTTAGAATTTAAATAAACTATATTAAACTAATAATTAACCTACCCTAACTGTTATACTAAAATTACATTAAATTACATTAAACTATTAATTAACCTACCCTAACTATATTACTAAAATTACATTAAACTATATTAAACTAATAATTAATCTACCCTAACTGTTATACTAAAATTACAATAAACTACAAATAAAATTAACTATATTATGTATTTAAACACCTAACCCTACTCAAATAATTTAAATCTACTATTAAAAATGACAAAGTTACAAAAACTAACAACTAAGTTACACAAAATAACAAACACTAAGTTACAAAAAAAAAATAAACACTAAGTTACACAAAATAAAAAATAAATTATCAGATATTTAAACTAATTACACCTAATCTAATAGCCCTATGAAAATAAAAAAGCCCCCCAAAATAAAAAAAAAAAACCTAGCCTAAACTAAACTACCAATGGCCCTTAAAAGGGCATTGCCCCAAAGAAATCAGCTCTTTTACCTGTAAAAAAAAATACAAATACCCCCCAACAGTAAAACCCACCACCCACACAACCAACCCCCCAAATAAAAACCTAATCTAAAAAACCTAAGCTCCCCATTGCCCTGAAAAGGGCATTTGGATGGGCATTGCCTTTAAAAAGGGCATTTAGCTCTTTTTCCTTGCCCAAACCCTAATCTAAAATTAAAACCCACCAAATAAACCCTTAAAACACTAACCCCCGAAGATCCACTTACAGTTTCTGAAGACCGGACATCCATCCACAACGAAGCGGCAAAAGTCCTCAGCGAAGCTGGCAGAAGTCTTCATCCAAGCGGGCCGACGGAATAGGGGTTAATAACTTTATTAGAGTTGCGGTGGGCTCCGGGAGTGGCGGGATAGGGGTTAATAACTTTATTAGAGTTGCGGCGGGATAGGGGTTAATACATTATTTAGGTGGCGGCGGGGTCCGGGAGCGGCGGGATAGGCGTTAATACTTTTATGTAGGTGGCGGCGGTGTAGGGGCGGCAGATTAGGGGTTAATAAGTATAATGTAGGTGGCGGTGGTGGCGGGTGGCAGATTAGGGTTTAATAAATTTAATGTAGGTGGCGGCGGTGGCGGGCGGCAGATTGGGGGTTAATAAGTATAATGTAGGTGGCGGCGATGTAGGGGCGGCAGATTAGGGGTTAATAAGTATAATGTAGGTGGCCGCGATGTAGGGGCGGCAGATTAGGGGTTAATAAATATAATGTAAGTGGCGGCGATGTAGGGGCAGCAGATTAGGGGTGTTTAGACTCTGGGTTTATGTTAGGGTGTTAGGTGTAAACGTAGCTTTTATTCTCCCGTAGGAATCAATGGGATATCGGGCAGCAGCGAACATAAGCTTTCACTGCTTTCAGACTCCCAATGATTCCTATGGCATCTGTGGCCTCCAGGGTGGCGGATTGAAAAGCGGGTACGCTGGGCCGGAATAGTGGCGAGCGTACTTGTTAGATATTTGTTAACTAGCAAAAGTAGTCAGATAGTGCCGAATTTGCATTCAGAACATCTGTAATGACGTAAGCATAGATCTGTGTCGGACTGAGACCGGCAGATCGTATGTTACGTCACAGATTTCAACTTTTGCCAGTCTGTAGGCTTTGATAAATAAGGGGAATCAGGCTCTCCACAATTACGCTGCGGAATTCCAGTGTATTTACGGTTGACGGCTTCATAAATAGGCCTCTATGTGTGTCATATAGATATCATTGTGCTCACTCCCGTGGAGTTATTTAGGAGGCTGCACTAAAATGCTTGTCTGTCAAAAGCACTGAGATAAGTGGGCTGGGGAATGGGTAATAAAGGGATTATCTATCTTTTTAAACAATCATTTTTTTTAAGTAGACTGTCCCTTTAACTTTACACTTCAGAAATAATTTTTTTTTTCTGCAGTCAAAAACAGAATTTATGCTTACCTGATAAATTACTTTCTCCAACGGTGTGTCCGGTCCACGGCGTCATCCTTACTTGTGGGATATTCTCTTCCCCAACAGGAAATGGCAAAGAGTCCCAGCAAAGCTGGTCACATGATCCCTCCTAGGCTCCGCCCACCCCAGTCATTCGACCGACGGACAGGAGGAAATATATATAGGAGAAACCATATGATACCGTGGTGACTGTAGTTAGAGAAAATAATTAATCAGACCTGATTAAAAAACCAGGGCGGGCCGTGGACCGGACACACCGTTGGAGAAAGTAATTTATCAGGTAAGCATAAATTCTGTTTTCTCCAACATTGGTGTGTCCGGTCCACGGCGTCATCCTTACTTGTGGGAACCAATACCAAAGCTTTAGGACACGGATGAAGGGAGGGAGCAAATCAGGTCACCTAAATGGAAGGCACCACGGCTTGCAAAACCTTTCTCCCAAAAATAGCCTCCGAAGAAGCAAAAGTATCAAATTTGTAAAATTTGGCAAAAGTGTGCAGTGAAGACCAAGTCGCTGCCTTACATATCTGGTCAACAGAAGCCTCGTTCTTGAAGGCCCATGTGGAAGCCACAGCCCTAGTGGAGTGAGCTGTGATTCTTTCAGGAGACTGCCGTCCGGCAGTCTCATAAGCCAATCGGATAATGCTTTTAAGCCAAAAGGAAAGAGAGGTAGAAGTCGCTTTTTGACCTCTCCTTTTACCAGAATAAACAACAAACAAGGAAGATGTTTGTCTGAAATCTTTAGTAGCCTCTAAATAGAATTTTAGAGCACGGACTACGTCCAAATTGTGTAACAAACGTTCCTTCTTTGAAACTGGATTCGGACACAAAGAAGGTACAACTATCTCCTGGTTAATATTTTTGTTGGAAACAACTTTCGGAAGAAAACCAGGCTTAGTACGCAAAACCACCTTATCTGCATGGAACACCAGATAGGGCGGAGAACACTGCAGAGCCGATAACTCTGAAACTCTTCTAGCAGAAGAAATTGCAACCAAAAACAAAACTTTCCAAGATAGTAACTTAATATCTACGGAATGTAAGGGTTCAAACGGAACCCCTTGAAGAACAGAAAGAACTAGATTTAGACTCCAGGGAGGAGTCAAAGGTCTGTAAACAGGCTTGATCCTAACCAGAGCCTGAACAAATGCTTGAACATCTGGCACGGCTGCCAGTCTTTTGTGAAGTAAAAGAGATAAAGCAGAGATCTGTCCCTTCAGAGAACTTGCAGATAATCCTTTCTCCAAACCTTCTTGTAGAAAGGATAGAATCTTAGGAATTTTTATCTTGTTCCATGGGAATCCTTTAGATTCACACCAACAGATATATTTTTTCCATATTTTATGGTAAATTTTTCTAGTTACAGGCTTTCTAGCCTGAATCAGAGTATCTATTACAGAATCTGAAAACCCACGCTTTGATAAAATCAAGCGTTCAATCTCCAAGCCGTCAGTTGGAGGGAAATCAGATTCGGATGTTCGAATGGACCCTGAACAAGAAGGTCCTGTCTCAAAGGTAGCTTCCATGGTGGAGCCGATGACATATTCACCAGGTCTGCATACCAAGTCCTGCGTGGCCACGCAGGAGCTATCAAGATCACCGAGGCCCTCTCCTGATGGAACCTGGCTACCAGCCTGGGGATGAGAGGAAACGGTGGGAATACATAAGCTAGGTTGAAGGTCCAAGGTGCTACTAGTGCATCTACTAGAGTCACCTTGGGATCCCTGGATCTGGACCCGTAGCAAGGAACCTTGAAGTTCTGACGAGACGCCATCAGATCCATGTCTGGAATGCCCCATAATTGAGTTATTTGGGCAAAGATTTCCGGATGGAGTTCCCACTCCCCCGGATGGAATGTCTGACGACTCAGAAAATCCGCTTCCCAATTTTCCACTCCTGGGATGTGGATCGCAGACAAGTGGCAGGAGTGATCCTCCGCCCATTGAATTATCTTGGTCACTTCTTTCATCGCCAGGGAACTCCTTGTTCCCCCCTGATGATTGATATATGCAACGGTCGTCATGTTGTCTGACTGAAACCTTATGAATTTGGCCTTTGCTAGTTGAGGCCAAGCTCTGAGAGCATTGAATATCGCTCTCAGTTCCAGAATGTTTATCGGGAGAAGAGACTCTTCCCGAGACCATAGACCCTGAGCTTTCAGGGATTCCCAGACCGCGCCCCAGCCCACTAGGCTGGCGTCGGTCGTGACAATGACCCACTCTGGTCTGTGGAAGCTCATTCCCTGTGACAGATTGTCCAGGGTCAGCCACCAACGGAGTGAATCTCTGGTCTTTTGATCTACTTGAATCGTCGGAGACAAGTCTGTATAATCCCCATTCCACTGTCTGAGCATGCACAGTTGTAATGGTCTTAGATGAATTTGTGCAAAAGGAACTATGTCTATTGTTGCAACCATCAATCCTATTACTTCCATGCACTGCGCTATGGAAGGACTAGGAACAGAATGAAGTACTTGACAAGAGCTTAGAAGTTTTGATTTTCTGACCTCTGTCAGAAAAATCCTCATTTCTAAGGAATCTATTATTGTTCCCAAGAAGGGAACTCTTGTTGACGGGGACAGAGAACTTTTTTCTTTGTTCACCTTCCATCCGTGAGATCGGAGAAAGGCTAGGACAATGTCCGTATGAGCCTTTGCTTTTGACAGGGACGACGCTTGAATCAGGATGTCGTCCAAGTAAGGTACTACTGCAATGCCCCTTGGTCTTAGAACCGCTAGAAGGGACCCTAGTACCTTTGTGAAAATCCTTGGAGCAGTGGCTAATCTGAATGGAAGTGCCACAAACTGGTAATGCTTGTCCAGAAAAGCGAACCTTAGGAACTGATGATGTTCCTTGTGGATAGGAATATGTAGGCACGCATCCTTTAAATCCACGGTAGTCATAAATTGATTTTCCTGGATAGTAGGTAGGATCGTTCGAATAGTTTCCATTTTGAACGATGGTACCCTGAGAAATTTGTTTAGGATCTTTAGATCCAAAATTGGTCTGAATGTTCCCTCTTTTTTGGGAACTATGAACAGATTGGAATAAAATCCCATTCCTTGTTCTCTTATTGGAACTGGATGTATCACTCCCATCTTTAACAGGTCTTCTACACAATGTAAGAATGCCTGTCTCTTTATTTGGTTTGAAGATAATTGAGACCTGTGGAACCTTCCCCTTGGGGGTAGTTCCTTGAATTCCAGGAGATAACCTTGAGAAACTATTTCTAGCGCCCAAGGATCCTGAACATCTCTTGCCCAAGCCTGAGCAAAGAGAGAAATTCTGCCCCCCACTAGATCCGGTCCCGGATCGGGGGCTATCCCTTCATGCTGTTTTGGTAGCAGTGGTAGGCTTCTTGGCCTGCTTACCCTTGTTCCAGCCTTGCATTGGTTTCCAGGCTGGTTTGGGTTGTGAAGTATTACCCTCTTGCTTAGAGGATACAGAATTAGAGGCTGGTCCGTTTCTGCGAAAGGGACGAAAATTAGGCTTGTTTTTAGCCTTAAAAGACCTATCCTGTGGGAGGGCGTGGCCCTTTCCCCCAGTGATGTCTGAAATAATCTCTTTCAAATCAGGTCCAAATAATGTTTTACCTTTGAAAGGAATGTTAAGCAATTTTGTCTTGGAAGACACATCCACTGACCAAGACTTTAGTCAAAGCGCTCTGCGCGCCACGATAGCAAACCCTGAATTTTTCGCCGCTAATCTAGCTAATTGCAAAGCGGCATCTAAAACAAAAGAGTTAGCCAATTTAAGTGCTTGAACTCTGTCCATAACCTCCTCATACGAAGGTTCTTACTGAGCGACTTTTCTAGTTCTTCGAACCAGAAACACGCTGCCGTAGTGACAGGAACAATGCATGAAATTGGTTGTAGAAGGTAACCTTGCTGTACAAAAATCTTTTTAAGCAAAACCTCTAATTTCTTATCCATAGGATCTTTGAAAGCACAACTATCTTCGATAGGAATAGTAGTGCGTTTGTTTAGAGTAGAAACCGCCCCCTCGACCTTGGGGACTGTCTGCCATAAGTCCTTTCTGGGGTCGACTATAGGAAATAATTTCTTAAATATAGGGGGGGGAACAAAAGGTATGCCGGGCCTTTCCCACTCTTTATTTACTATGTCCGCCACCCGCTTGGGTATAGGAAAAGCGTCGGGGGGCACCGGAACCTCTAGGAACTTGTCCATCTTACATAATTTCTCTGGAATGACCAAATTGTCACAATCATCCAGAGTAGATAACACCTCCTTAAGCAGTGCGCGGAGATGTTCTAATTTAAATTTAAATGTCACAACATCAGGTTCAGCTTGATGAGAAATTTTTCCTGAATCTGAGATTTCTCCATCAGACAAAACCTCCCTCATGGCCCCTTGAGATTGGTGTGAGGGTATGTCAGAACAGTTATCATCAGCGTCCTCTTGCTCTTCAGTGTTTAAAACAGAGCAATCGCGCTTTCTCTGATAAGTAGGCATTTTGGATAAAAGATTTGCTATGGAGTTATCCATTACAGCCGTTAATTGTTGCATGGTAATAAGTATTGGCGCACTAGATGTACTAGGGGCCTCCTGTGTGGGCATAACTGGTGTAGACACAGTAGGGGATGATGTAGTATCATGTTTACTCCCCTCATTTGAGGAATCATCTTGGGCAATATCATTATCTGTGGCATTACTGTCCTTACTTTGTTTGGACACTATGACACAATTATCACATAAATTTAAATGGGGAGACACATTGGCTTTCATACATATAGAACATAGCTTATCTGATGGTACAGACATGTTAAACAGGCTTAAACTTGTCAACAAAGTACAAAAAACGTTTTAAAATAAAACCGTTACTGTCACTTTAAATTTCAAACTGAAAACACTTTATTACTGAATATGTGAAAAAGTATGAAGGAATTGTTCAAAATTCACCAAAATTTCACCACAGTGTCATAAAGCATTAAAAGTATTGCACACCAAATTTCAGAGCTTTAACCCTTAAATTAACGGAACCGGAGCCGTTTTTAAATTTAACCCCTATACAGTCCCAGCTATATGCTTTGCTGAGACCCAACCAAGCCCATCAGACTAAAAAAGGTGTCCAACACAGTGCCTGCCGTTTTTTAAACGTTCCCCAAGATTATAATGCCAATTATAAGCTACAATCTGCATAATATGCCCCAATAAAGCAATCGTTTTAGCCCAGAAAAATGTCTACCAGTTTTTAAGCCCTTTTTTAAGCCCTTTATTCTTTTATATTTGACTAAGAAAATGGCTTACCGGTCCCCATGAGTGGAAATGACAGCCTTCCAGCATTACATGGTCTTGTTAGAAATATGGCTAGTCATACCTTAAGCAGAAAGGTCTGCTAACTGTTTCCCCCAACTGAAGTTACTTCATCTCAACAGTCCTGTGTGGAAACAGCAATCGATTTTAGTTACTGTCTGCTAAAATCATCTTCCTCTTACAAACAGAAATCTTCATCCTTTTCTGTTTCAGAGTAAATAGTACATACCAGCACTATTTTAAAATAACAAACACTTGATAGAAGAATAAAAACTACATTTAAACACCAAAAAACTCTTAACCATCTCCGTGGAGATGTTGCCTGTGCAACGGCAAAGAGAATGACTGGGGTGGGCGGAGCCTAGGAGGGATCATGTGACCAGCTTTGCTGGGACTCTTTGCCATTTCCTGTTGGGGAAGAGAATATCCCACAAGTAAGGATGACGCCGTGGACCGGACACACCAATGTTGGAGAAATCTGTTTCTATGTTTCTATGTAATTCTTACCCCCAAAGCCATCAGGAACATATGTCTTTAGGACAATGTTACAGAAGATTGTGGGCAAGGAGAGTGGTTTGTTCCCTTCATTCCTGAGTGAAATATGTCGGTATCCAGCCTGGAGACCATCCAGTGGTAAAATCCTTTGTCCAATTAATTTATTGTTGTCGTCATACACTGCTATCCTTAATACAGCAAGATCAGGTAAGATAACCTTTAAACAAAACAGAAAGATAACGTTGGCATTCGTATCATATAAAACACTCTACAAAGGTGCTTCATAGCCAATATTGTCCTAAATTCAAAACAATTAATAGTACTTCATAATTTTCAAACTAGATACTAAACAAACACAATATACAAGAGCTGGTAAAAAAGAAAAGAAAAAGAAAGGTAGAAGAAAGCTAAAATATTGACTAGCTTGCTACACATAATTTATGTAAAATGGTATAAGATAGTGCTTGTGGTGTATATAAAATTGTTTATATATAACTCTCTCTCAGCCATGGAAACAATCCTCACCTTTCGGAATACAAATGGCTCTTCGTTGTAAACTGGATTGAGGCCATTGTTCATCACCATACGAGTACGAAATTCTTTTCTTATAGTGTCTGTGGGTAACCCATACATATCGACTTCTACATAAGTTCCAATTTTTTTGTCTGACAAAAACTGCCCAGATATCACCTATAGAAATATAATGATAACAGGTTATGCATATATATATATTGAGCCACAACATTATTAATAATTACTTAAAGAATAAAATAATATTTAAAATAATTGTCAAAGAAATCTTCCATAGAATGCCTGCATAGACCTAGGCAAGAATTCATCACATTGTTCTGGGTTCCTAGGTTTGTCAAGAATAAGAAGTTGCCATATAATGCATTGTGGTGCAAGAAACCATATAGGTCTTGCTTACTTGCAAGTGACAGTAATCTATAGAGTGGACAGGTTCAGTTTTTACAGTTAGCCCATTTACTATTCAGCACAGTTGACAATTCTATAAAAAGATAAGTCAGTTACAAAGATTTTACAAAAGTTAGTGTCAATGAACAATAAAAAAGAACCTTGTTGTTCATGGCTGAGAGAGGATAATGAGCGCATCTCACAAGATGAAGGTTGAAGGGTATTTTTAATATAAGGAATGTTTCTTAATGTAAGGGAGGGGGTTGTAGTCAGGGGCCATTTGCTGGGGCATAGCTTTTATTAGCGTTGCAGAATCTGTTGGCGCTCTACAAATAACCGATAATACAGAATCACTTAGGGGAGGTAGATGTTATGTTAATAAAAATGGTGGATCCAATTAATTATCATAGCCAATTGAGAGACAAGAAGGTCATAGCTAGGGATGATTGATATGGGGACGAGAGTAGTTAATTAATTTATTTGCAGTATGGGATTTAGGACAGTACAACTATGGTTAAAATATGTTTGGGGCATCATGACATAACATTTAAGGTTATTTGCATGGGGGGGACAATTACAGTTATCTTTATTGGGGCTGAAACTGCATTGGGGATTGATTCAATATGTATGATTATTTTTTTCTTTCTTTCTATCCTCTGCATAGAGTCGTATCTACCTAAAACCATTGTACAACAACTAGATCAGGTGTATATAGCTGCTTTTAAATAGTTGCTACAAAAAAGGGGTCGGCAGAACCAATGTGGATACTGTTACTGTAATGTAATGGTTCCATAGAAATTACATTGAAGCTGCTTGAGATGCTCAAAATGTTGATGGATTCTGACTCATTGTTAATATGTAAAGCTTTGCAAAACTGTTGCTTAAATGTCACTATCAATTGTGTTACATAGGATCTAGCCTGTAATCTTTATTTCAAAGCTCTAGCAAGTAGAAATTAATGAAGACAAATGAAACATAAAACAGCACTATAGGGAGACATCACAATCTACTTGAAGAATTTCTAGCACAGGTCAATAAGGTCATATACGCCATTATCAAATTTAGCAAACCAAGTCAATCAGAAAAAAACTAGTTCTGTTTTTTAAATGACTTTGTAACATATTAACTCATCAAATACCTATATCTGAGAATCTCATAAACCTTTATTTAATCCACCACAAACATTTTTTTTTTTACCAGTTTTCACATTTTTCTAAAAACAAGATCTTTACCCTGCTTAAAACCCCATTTTGACCTCTTTAATGTGGTCCACCAAATGTTCATGCCATCAGTTTCAAACAAACTTTTTTCTTATTTCCACAAATGCAATCAGTTAACAGTTTTTTCTAAAATGTGAAAAAAATAAAATAATGAAAACTAAAAAAGTGATGAAAATATAGGCCTACAGTACAAGTGGAACAAAATTATTATTGCAAATAGTGCAATGCTCTTGCGAGATCACAGTATCTTTACCACTAGAACCTGTATTACAAGTCAGGTGTTAAAAAAATATTGCAAGCTCACTTGCAGGAGTAAACGATAAATATTGCTCCCTATGCTTTCAATGACAAGCGCAAGGAAGGACCTAGCAATAGTATTACAGGTTCATGGTTAACCATTGTGCTCGATCAATACTTAAAGGGACATTAAACCCAAACATTTTCTTTCATGATTTAGAAAAAGCATGCCATGTTAAACATCTTTCTAATTTACTTCTATAGTCTAATTTGCTTCATTCTCTTGATATACTTAGCTGAAAAGTATATCTAGATAGGCTCAGTAGCTGCTGATTGGTTGCTGCACATAGATGCCTCGTCTGATTGGCTCACCCATGTGCAATGCTATTTCTTCAACAAAGGATATCTAAAGAATGAAGCAAATTAGATAATAGAAGTAAATTGGAATGTTGTTTAAAATTGTATTCTCTACTTGAATCATGAAATAAATTTTTGGGGTTTAGTGTCCCTTTAAGGCTGGAAATGTTAACCAAAGTGAAAAGCTCTGGCATAGTCATTGTTCATCCATAAACCACAAAACAAGCAGTAAATCCTTTTATTAAATGCAATAAAAAACAAACTACAAAACAAGTTCTAAGGAATTTGACAGCGCTATACAAATAAATGATAATAATAATAATAAAATACAGGCATGGATTGCAAGTGGAGCAAAATTTACATTAAATCTGTAAATATTAACCAAAGTAAAACGTTTTGGTATAGCCTTTGTGACTGCTCATACAGTTCACAACACTGGGTTCTTAAGTTTAACTGTCACACTATTTCAAGACTTTATTTTTACATTGGAACATTGCTTTTCGTAATAGAAAAAATACACTGTACAGTTCCTGCAATTAATTCTAAGGGGCAGATTTATCACAACCCGAATGGGGCCGTATACACCTGTTTTCGCGTGAGCCTTCAGTCTCGCCGGAAACAGGAGTTAAGAAGCAGCAGTCTTAAGACCACTGCTCATTAACTCGTCCGCGTGCTCTGAGGCGGCGGACCGCAATCCGCCCTATCGCATACGATCGGGTTGATTGACACCCCCTGCTAGTGGTTGATTGGACGCAAATGTGCAGGGGGCGGCATTGCACAAGCATTTCTAGTAAAATGATTGGGCAATGATAAATGCCGACAGCGCATGCTGTCAGCATTTATTAATGTGCGGCGGACATGATTGCTACAGCGGATCATGTCCATTCGCACTTTCACAAATCGGCCCCAATCTCTGTACAGTGAAAACTCACAGTTTTGTGAGAATGAAGCGACTGATTTGTTTTAAAGGTAAAAGTCCCACATTTACAAAACATGTTTTACAATGTGGGAACATTTTCTAAAGCCCACTTTTGGAAATAGGAAAAGCAGCAACTTTTTTTACAAGATATTAATATCCTGCACCATGATTCTTTATTCTAGAGCAAAATCTTGCAAAATTAAAAAACTAAAATGCTTACCTGATAAATGTCTTTCTTTCATGGTGGCAAGAGTCCACAAGCCATTACTGGGATTCAGCTCCTGGCCACTAGATGGAGGCAAAAATACCAAACATTCTACAAGCTTTTAATCCCTTTCACCTCTATGGTATCCAAGTCTAACGTATAGCAGATAAAAGGAAAACATTTGAGAAAGGACAAAGCAAGGTTGGAAAGGTCAAAGCAGGGTAAATGAGGTGCATATTAAAAAAGGCTGCAAATTCAGGAAAATATAAGAGGGCAGGGCTCATGGAGTCTCACTACCATGAAAGAAATGAATTTATCAGGTAAGCATAAATTTTGTTTTCTTTCATAAGACATTGAGAGTCCACAAGCCATTACTCCTGGAATCTCATACCGAAGCTGTGGAGTCCAAGGGTAAATGGGTCGGAAAAGTGGTTACCAGCCACTAAGACTGTAGGACTTTCCTGCTGCTGTGCAATCTACATAAAATAAGCCTTATATTAAAAGGACCACAAAGTGGAACTAATCTAGTAAAACGGACTGTAAAATTTGAGAAAGGAACTTTCCTGCATTCAATATTCAATAAAGCCATACTTAATGAGAGTTTTAACCAGGAAGCTAAAGTAACAACTGTAGTCATGCAACAAGACAATGATCCCAAGTACAAAAGCAAATCTATAACAGAATTGCTGAAAAAGAAAATAATCAAGGTGTTGCAATGGCCTAGTAAAAGTCCAGACCTCACCCCGATTGGAATGCTGTGGCGGGACCTTAAGAGAGCTGAGTACAAACGAATGCCCGCAAACCTCAATGAACTGAAGCAACGTTGTAAAGAAGAGTGGGGCAAAATTCCTCCACAACGATGTGAGAGACTGATAAAGTCATACAGAAAACGATAAGTTCAAGTTATTGCTGCTAAAGGTGGTTCTACAAGCTGAGTCATAAGGTGTACTTAGTTTTTCATTCATGGCGTCTACATTTTGGCTTTATTTTTGTTAAATAAATCATGATACGGTGTAACATGTCATGTGTTGTTGTTCATCTGAGGTTGTATTTACCTAATTTTAAGATCTGCTGAGGACCAGATGACTTATTAATAAGCCATAATAACCTTCATCAAAGGTAATGTTGGCCTGGAGCTTATCTCGTAACCATAAGCAATATTAAATAGAATCTAAAAATTGGGACATAGCATGTACAGAGACCTTTTGAGAAAGGAATAACCGAACCTTCAAGTTATTTGTAAGAGGAAGAAGGCTTCTTAGATTGTTTGGACTTATTCCAAATAAAACTAGACTTTAAGGAAGCTTTTAAAAAATCTATAGATTGTGAAAAGTAGGATAAATAATACCTTATCCAGAAAAAAACAGGGAAAAATTCTACCACAAAGACCATCGGCTAGATTACAAATTTTGCGGTACAGCTATACCGCTGAAAAATTGGCCATTGCATGTGGAATGGCCGGGAACGCATATTACCACAAGCATTTTAGCCTGTAACGCAACATCTATTCCGCACTCAAAAATTGACACATTGACAAGTGTGGGATTTCCATAGCGCCGGTATTACAGGTTGAGCGGTTCGGCTAAAATGCTTGCGTTACAGCCTATACTGACACAATCCATACCGCAATCTGAGAGCAGTAGTTATGGATTTTGTGTAACAAAAATGTTTCACAAAACCCATAACTAAACTATTACAAAATACACTAACTACACTAACACCCATAAACTACCTATTAACCCCTAAACTGCCACCCTACTGCATCGCAAAAACTCTTTATTAAATTTATTAACCTCTAATCTGCCGCCCACCCACATCGCGACTATTAAATAAAAATTTTAACCCCTAATCTGCCGCCCATCCACATCGCCAACACTATTAAAATATATTAATGCCTAAACTGCCGCTCCCCGACACTAAATAAACCTATTAACCCCTAAACCTCCAGGCCCCCACATTGTAACTACCAAACTAAACATATTAACCCCTAAACTGCCGGCCCCCACATGGCAAAACACTAAATTAAACTATTAACCCCTAAACCTAACACCCCCTAAATTTAAATTTAAATTACAATATAACTATCTTGAAATAAATGAACCTAACATTACTATTAAAATAAAAAAACTAACAATTAAAAAAAATCTAAATTACAAATTTTAAAAAAAACACTACTAAAAATTTTTAAAAAATTTAAAATGACAAAAAATAGTAAACACTAAATAACGAAATTATCAAAAATAAAAACAATTACACTTAATCTAATAGCCCTATAAAAATAAAAAGCCCCACAAAATAAAAACACCCCCTAACCTACAATAAACTACCAATAGCCCTTAAAAGGGCCTTTTGTAAGGCATTGCCCTAAGTTAAACAGATCTGTTACCTGTAAAAAAATACAAAGTCCCCCCAACAGTAAAACCCACCACCCAACCAACCCCCCAAAATAAAAAACCTAACTCTAAAAAAAACCTAAGCTACCCATTGCCTCTAAAGAGGCATTTGTATGGGTATTGCCCTTAAAAGGGCATTCAGCTCTTTTTCACTGCACTTAAAAGGGCATTCAGCTCTTTTCCACTTTGCCCAAAGCCCTAATCTGAAAAAAAACACACAAAAAAACAAAACACCTAACACTAACCCCAGAATATCTAGTCACGGTTCCTAAAGTCTGGACATTGATCTCCATCCAGGCGGTTTAGGGGTTAAAAGTTGAATTTAGTGTTTTTTGCAATGTAGGAGGGGGGCAGGGGTTTTGGGGTTAATAGATTTTTTATTTAGGTGTCGGCGATGTCGGGGAGCGGCAGATTAGGGGTTAATAACTTAATTTAGTGGCAGCGATGTCAGGGAGCAGCGGATTAGGGGTATTTAGTCTAGGGGTTTATGTTAGGGTGTTAGGGTGAAAATACGCATATTTTTTGGTGTTATGTTCGCACCCTGTTTATAGCGCAAAACTCGTAATCTAGGTGCATGTCTGCTGGCCATGAATTAAGCCTCAGAGCTCTTCTGGGTATACTGTAAAAGTCATAACTTAGAAATAGTATGTATAATGACTAAAATGAACTTGTCCAATAAGGAATTTGCGGACGTTTGAAAATTCAAAGAATTTTGAAAATCTTCAACAGCAGCAACTTCTAAAAAAGTGGATCACACAGATTTCCACATCTAAGTGAAAAGACTGCCGATATCCTGGCAATGTCAAAGCTGCTGAAAACAGGAAATCCATTTGTAGAAAACAAAGCTTTTCAAAGGAAATAATCCAAAATTCTTTTAAATAGGGTCCCTGAAAAATTAACTAAGGCAATCGTAAACCAAATGAAAATGCTTTTAAAGGTTTAGCAGAAGTAGAAAAAAATCAAATCAAATTGTATGATCGATTTTTCTTCCACTGGATTAGGTCTTGGACATCTAAAATATGTAAAACCTCTCATAGCAAATAGCAAGGATGCAGATAAAGACAGTTTCTATTTCCACAAAGACAATTTTAGGAGCTGAAAGAGCCCAGACTAAGGCACTTCTTAGAGGCAGTTAACATGGGTATTGAACCAGCATCTGCAGAACTGTAGAGCCTAAACTTCAATAGTAAAGTCTAAAATTATACCCGGCTCTGTAAAAAACCTATCCGCTCCACGATAAAGCAATAAGAAAAAGAATTTTGTGCAGTAAGTTAAAAAACATGGCCGCTGCATAAGGGAAGAAGGACTAAAGGTAATAGCATGCGTCAGAAACACATTAACAATAGCCTTGCCATTCAACTGTCTGAATAAAAAACTATACCCTCTCCTAAGAACGCTGCTTAATAGCACTCATGGAAGCAAGTACAGCGAGAAAAGTAATAAACGCTGGAGCACGCTATGGAGAGATAGAAAAGAGTGGCTGCATAAAAAAAGAAATAATAAACTAGAGCAAACATTTTTGACCAGCGTTGAATTATACAGGAATTCTTTTTAACAAAGTCTCCTCAAAAACTAATAAAAGAAAGACTCCATTTAAATGCTAGACATATAATAATTGACTGTCTAGATAAACGGTGGTGTGTCTGTGATGTGAATTTCCCCTGGCTATGCAAATATGAATGTACCTGAAATGGCTGCACTTACCTCAGATGCACCCACTCTACCGTGCATACTGGCTGCAGAAACTGCTTCCAGTATAGAGCCCATCCAGTGCTGTGATGAGCCAACATGAGGAGGCTAGGGGACACGTCCCTGTGACATCCATGGCAGGCTAGTAATAAACTTCTGCAGGAGAATTAACATTCACTGCCTTAGTACTCTATTACACTCTATGTAAATCCAGCTGTTCCTATGGGGAAGAATGGTGCTGAAATAGGTCTGAGAACCCCTGTTCAAGAATTGAATCTGGAGCACCTCAATTCTTCTCCTTCCTCCTGTTGAGGCAAAGATAAGGCTAGGATACCAGAGAGGTGAGAGAGATTAAAAACTTGTGGAATGTTAGGTATCTTTGCCTCCTCCTAGTGGTCAGGAGTTGAATCCTAGGAAAAGTTTGAAAAAATGTATAATGAACAATTTTTCAGTATAATGCAAATAAATAGCATGTCCTTTACACATGTGCTGCATACTCATAATGATCCAACTTAAATCAAAAGGTTAATTTTATACATGTAAATTGTTATTTGACGCTATACAATGGTATCAATGCAAACACCGGATAATGTAAGGAACAAACCTGGTTAAGGGCTATTGTTGAAGTGATTTGCGTAAATTACGTGCAGTCATAGCAGTCATAGGAGGCAGGTGAGGCAGCGCCTCACCTGTCTCTGTGTGTAATTACACTTTGTAAAGACTTATTAAAAAAAAAAACTTTATTAAAAAAATGGTTTTATATTTTTTTTTACACTAAATGTACCACCCCTAACCCCCTACCCCCCGCCAATAACTCGGCCACTATTTTTTAACAATAAGGCTGCCTAATTGCAGTATTGCACAAAGAAGGAGAGGCTGTGTGTGAGCTGTTCAGCTCGCCTCCCTTCGTTTGCACAATATTATGTATTAGCTGCTACTAGAGACTGCCCCCAGTGGCGCTTAATGCGCTGAAGTCTCTGTTCAGCCCAATGGCCTTACCGGTGTAAATGCTCCCATAGAGGCTGCTCTTTAAGAGCCTCGGAGCCAATCAGCGCCCAGCTCTCTTTATCATGTAGGAGGCAGAGCATGGGCGCTGCTGCTGAGCCGACACTGGCGCAGAGTCACGGACAGGAAGTTCCGGAACTCACTACACCAGGACACACTGCTGCGGACATGTGTAAGTAAGTCCAGACACACATTTCCTAATTTGTTGTTTGACAGGTCTCCTGCGTGGCATGACTGAAACACACTTTAGTTTAGTTTTCATTTTTATTCTCTAGACAGAGACTGACATCATGTAATAAGGATCTTCCATTGAATTGCAGGTTCTGGTTTGAGCACATTCATTTCATTTGCCGAGCTCTTGAGAGCAATAATTGTATATGCTTTTGGATGACTTTATTTTTGTATACAAACACATCCTATAATTGAGATGTTTGTGCATTGTTGTTCTTTATTTATGGGGAAACCCTTATTTCACATGATGTAGCCTTGTGTTCTCTGGAGATGTTAACAAGAGATAGCAGGAGAGCCCTGGCAGACAGAATGGAGCCAGAAAGTCATACATTTGCAAACCAAAGGGAGATACTCATTGATACTTTCTAATCAAGCCAGATCTCCCACATCTAATACATTAGCTCTCATTGCTTCACATTATCTGTGCCTTTGATGACCAATTAGATAGCAAATAAAGCTTAAAACTGATAGTTTTACAACTCCAGCCTTCCCTTCTTGTATGTCTATAGTCATGTAGGAGGCAGAAGACCTCAGATGTATAACTAGTCTCTGGGTCATTGGGTTGTGATGGAAATATGTAGCCCTCAAACTCTTCATCTGAACTAGCTGAGCACATAATTTGCTCACTCACTGAAGCTAAAGTGATTATGTGATTACTATTGGTCAGGCATTAGAAATGTATTAGTTAATTATTTCTTCGTAGCAATCATAAATAATGCACTAGTTTGACATATGTGGAGTCTTTAATATGCTTTAAAAATAAAAAAAAAATACTGCAATAAATAGAAAATAAAAGTCCATATTATTCCTATGAATGGCTTTTTTATTACACATTTTGCATAGTTAGTCTATCTCTTAAAAGTACAAGTATTTTAGATAAATAGTGTTGATATGTCATTGGTCTATTAGACTGTGCTGTTTTGCTTATAATGATGGGAAATAATGAAGTTTAGCACACAGCTGTACACTATGACTTGGTAGTTCCCAACCTTTTGTTCTCTTGGACGCCACTAAAATTTATATAACACAATTTAAAATATCTGTGCCACTCAATATATGTGTTGCCTGAGTTTCTATAGCCCTGTTAATTGTACAAACTTTTTAAAAAGTTGTATTTTATGTTAACAAAGTTCAAAAGATGGTTATAAAACACACCTTCACCTTTAAACCTTACAAGTTTTCAGGTGAACTTTTTCACACTTTGTTTTGCTCAAATATTGAGAGTTGCCAAACCTGTAGTAACATAATAATGAATTGATGATAAAATGTAAATTTGTTATGGCAAGTTATTGGTGCACTATTGTCCCATGCTAACTGACCCCAGTTAGTGTAGTGCTGAAATGCAAGTCTTATGGATTGCTAATATCAATCATGTGAAATTCATAGCCATTAGGCAAACATTTTCATTTAACCACCATAATCCTTAACACTTTTAACTAGCAAATTGCCATAAACCCCATAATTTAACCTCTAAATAGCCAGACACCTCCAGTTATTAACCCCTAATTTGCAGACGCCAATGAAAAAAATAACTAATGAGTTGATCAGTTTAAAGCAATAACAATTTGGAGGTTATTGCTGGTTAGATACAATACTGATATAGATACTTAAAGGGAGTCGGGACACTGAACCCACTTTTTTTCTTTACTTTCGTGATTCAGATAGAGCATGCAAATTTAACTGGAAGCGGAGGTAACCTAAGAACAGATGATACCAAGCAGGACAGTAAAGTAGTATTCTACATCTCTCGTGATTTACAAATTGTGTTCAGATACAGCTCATTAACAGGGGGGGAGAGTAAGTGTGCATAACCCAATACTGACAGGAAGTCAAAGGGTCAATTCAAATTTAAATCCATAATTTAAAACCCAGAGTTTGAAGAGTTTGAAGTTAAGTGTGCAGTGGCCACATTATTTAAACTAAAGTTTTTGACATTGAATATTGCTAAGCCTCCCTTTTTCATTGTTATTTGATTTAATTAGGTACAATTAGGTGCTGCTTTTACACAAGTTTACATTAAAAAAAGGAGATAATGAGTCATTTAAAAAATATATGTAATTATTGCAGTTAAATGTTTTTAGAAATAATGCCACTGTAAAGTAACTGGTTAAACACATAGTCAAAGGGAGACATTTAAAATTAAAATTTCATGATTGAGGTAGAGCATGCTATTTTAATAGACTTTTCTAGTTATTTATATTTTGAGAATTAGCATCAACTGTTACTGGCCCCATGTCAGCAAATCAAATTAGATTTTGAAAGGAACATGACAGTCATAATTACATTTCCATCATTCAGATAGAAATTGCACACAAAAAATAAAATAAATAAACTTGATATTTTACTTTTATTATTATGTACTTCATTCTTTTGATGTCCTTTGTTGAAGAGCATACCTAAGTGGGATGTGCACGTGCGTTTCTTGAACACCATATTGCAGCAGCTGTGTTGGCAGTATTGATAACTTGTCCTTTGTGTAAAACTTGTATGGTAAATTATTTCTATTTTTGCAATACAGTAGTGAGTAGAGAAGAGATTGTGGATCTTTCTAATTGCTTAGTAACTGGCACTGTGCCACAGAATTGTGTGAGTGTGTATGTGAGCAGAGTGTGTGTGGGTGTCAGTGAGCAGAGTATGTGTGCTTTATTCTCCAGGTAATCAATACATTTCCGATGAGCTGGTGCTTTAGTGCAGTGTTTCTCAACAATGGTCCTCAAGTACCCCCAACAGGCCAGGTTTTCATTAAAGCTGAATCAGTGCAAAGGTGAAGTAATCAGCTGATCAGTAACTCAGTGGTTACTAACTTGCTCTCACCCATCACCTGATTATGTCACCTGTGCACTGGTTCAGCTATCATTTAAACCTGCTCTGTTGGGGGTACTTGCGGCCCTCTGTACATGTGTTTCTCCGGCGTATCATATCTAGTGCCTCACCAGCCTCGGACCTCACTGCACATCACTGTTTGCGTTTGTTTAACATGAAACTGGACGGTTTCTGCTAACATCTTAATTGGAAACTGTTTATTTGCTACTCTGATAACATGCACTAAAACAATATTTACTCTCAAGCTAAAAAAACTTTACTTTCAACTTGTAACAGAAGCACACAGTGCATTTGTTATATCAATTTCACTTGAGCACGCTAGAAATATTGAGCAAAATATCATTCCACTTGTAATCTAGTCCATAATATTAAAACCAAAATGCTCATTTGTGATTGCACATTACAAATAATCTAAAGGGACTTTAAAGGTATTGCTTATATCAACAATTATAAGCTATGTACAGTGCTAAACTATAAAGGGAGATTAAATGTTTTGTAATGTCCCATATATTATTCTTTGAAACTAAAATAGGAAAGGGTTAATTGCACACATGAATTAAACTTGTTGGAATGTATAAGATCCTAGAACAAAACATACAAAAAGCATTCATATGCCATCATTACAACATTTGCCACCACTATATAAATATATGATAATAATAAATATTGACAATGTTCAGCTGAATCATTGCCAATTTTTTTTTTACTGTCATGTTGGTTTGTAAAAAGCCTGTAGATATTGACATGATAATCAAATTCCAATAAAATAATTTCTCCAGCTGACCAAAATACCTGATGTATCTCAGTTGGCTTAATATGTTTAAAGAAGCACATTGTTGGTATTGTAATACAATTAGTAAGATTGCTAACAAATTAACAGTTCCACTATATAAACCAGAAAGCTAGATAATTACTATTTGCATTGCTCGGGTGCTGTATTTACCTGAACTGAGCATGTGGCAGCAATTACACCGTCCACTGGTGTTTCAGAGAAGGGATCAAATGTCCTATCAGGTCTTCTCATGAAATCTGGTTTTAGTAGATACCTTATAGAAAAAAAAACAGAATAATCACATTATTAAACAAAAAAAAAATATGTTTCATAACTGTTACCCCTGGAGTGACATGTGGTCATCATCTGCACTATGCTCAGAGTGCAAAAGAAAACCACATGCCATCCTCTCCTCTTGAGGGATCCCCCTTCCAATGTGGCAGTTTTCTTCCCCATAGTAGTGAAAACTTCAAGTGTACTCATCTTATGACACCACAGAGAACAAGGAAGTTGCTGCAGTGAAGCTATGAGTTGGATGTGGTACTTTGAAAGGCCACATCTCAGTATCAGATTGAGTACAGGGTCAATATGAAAAAGGAAAGTATCATGTTCATTTAAAATGCAGGTGATTACCATAAAAATGACAAAAACTTGCAGCATAATTTAAAGTACTGTTTGTCCTGAGGTGGAGGGTCCCCTCTTTCAAATTAGTGGTTTCTTGTCCATCTAGGATGTAGCTAGAAATATATGTATTTCATGATGGTGAAAGTCCACAAAAAATTCAAATGTGAGATTATATTTTCTGTCCACCAGGTGGAGGAAAAACCCTCCTACATTTCATTGCTCCACCCTATATTTCTACTACACACATTCACTAAACATATGTCCAAATAGAGAAGGAATATCAGGAATAGGAAAAGGACCAAAGCAATACCTAAACGATTATTTTTGCCACTGTGACTTGGGATGTGTACCCTGTCCTGTCTGAGATTGTGATCTGTTTCTGTGTTTTGTATTTACTTAAGGGAAATTACAAAGGCTTGTGATACCCTGGTGTTGGTCCTAATTTTGTTTGAAATCATGCTTTGTGTAGCTGCTTAGTTAGGGACCAAGGAGGGGAGAGACCTTGACCGTTATGCAACTGACTCTCCAATTTTTGCTTTTAAATATTACTGTGGGCTTTTTAGTGAGTGCCAGCTTTTCTGTGTGTTGTGTTGATAAGTTTTGTAAGTTTCCCTTTGGGCCTGTCACCCAAATTGCTCAGGGGTTAACTGCCTGGAATGCTGGGAACTGTGCAGCTCTCTGTAAGTATTCAGGGCTGTGGGGTTCACAGTGACTTGGGATGTGTACCCTGTCCAGTCTGAGAGTGCGGTCCATTAGGCCTGTGACACCCTAATGATGGTTCTCAGTTTGTTTGAAAGCATGCATTGTGTAACTGCTTGGTTAGGGACCCAGGAGTTGAGAGGCCTAGACGTGGTCCTGGGATTAAACCGTTTGGTGCCAAATGTAACTGACTCTCCCATTTTGCTTTTAAATATTACTGTGTGTTTGCTAGTGAGTGCCTTGTTTTCTGTGTGTTGTGAGACTACCATGAAATTGGTAGGACAATAAAGATAGGCATGCGAAGGGAATCATCTCAAATACCAAAGAAGCAGGCATTGCTCCAGTGGAATGATCAATAATACACTCGGGTGAGTTGCCTCCGATACAAAGTACACCTTTCAGATAAAAGCCTTAAAACAAGCACCTAAGGTAATAGCAGTACATTTGGGACCTTTGAATGGTCCAGAAAAATAGACAGAGTAGGAGAAAGTCTGAAAGAGTTAGTCACTTTTACTTAGACATTGAGAGCTCTAACAACAGCAAGACTGTAGAGAAGCCACACCATATAATTTTAAGCATCTTGATACAAGGAAAGCACCAAAAATTCCTAATTAATAGTATCTGTGGATATCACCTTAAAAAGAAAATAAGAGCTGATTCTCAAAACTACTTTATCATGATGGAATATCAGTAAAGGAGCTTTGTAAATACCAGCAGAAAGCTCAGACACCTGACTAGACAGGCACATGTCCAGCAGAAACAGAATGATCCACAACTAACATGAATGTCAACCGATGCATGTGTTCAAACTATATAGTTACTCCAAGGAGGAGTAACTGTGTGAATAACAGGTTAGAGTCTTATCAGCAACCTGAACACAGGTGTTCAAACTATATAGTTACTCCAAGGAGGAGTAACTGTGTGAATAACAGGTTAGAGTCTTATCAGCAACCTGAACACCGGTCTTAATATTGGGAGGTTTACCAATCTTCCTGTAATACAAAACAATAGGGCAAAAATCTGACCCTTAAGAGACCCTAAGAATCCAAAAGGATTTCCAATGCTATACATTAGCAGCAAACCATGCACAATAAGTATTCTACACCTTGCTTTTTAGCTTGAATCAAGCTTCAATCACCTCAATTGGACGCAATCAGGCATTTAATAGCCAAGTCATCAATGATAGAGTCCTGAGGTCTTGATCACAGAAGGGACCCAGGCAAAGAAGGTCTTTCATGTGAAGAAGACACCATGGTGGGAAGAGGACATCTAAATGAGGCTAATCCAGGCAATCAGAATCACTGAAGCTGGTCATACTAGATTCTAGCTATAGTGAGGCCTGGCACAATAACTTTGAAACTTGAGACCTAGATTGCCAAAGGAATAAAAAAAAACTTTCAGTCTATTAATGTCCTTAGACTTCTTGTCCTGTGGCATAAAAGTTACAGATCAGGATATAAACCATAAAGCAAATTTAACTAGAAAAGCCATGGCAGTGCTCTTAGATTTAATGTAAACAATCGCCATAAATGCATCACAAAAGCAATCTTATTTGGCTAACATGATCCTAGATATCTTTTAAGGATGCATCTTCAGATGAAAGCTCAGAGAGGTCATTGAACTAAACTGCTACAGCTGCAGCCATGCACACTGACAGCTGGGTGAAAGAGGAAATCTAATATTTCGAATGAATACCAATGGCACTACAGAGATTATTTTAAACGTTCCCTTTATATGTGCATTCAAGAGTTGGATAATAAATTGGAGTAGGTGCATGTACTGGTCTGACATTTACAACTAATTTAGCTGAAAAGGGGGCTGAAAAAAGAGAACAAATATAGCACTCACAACGTTTAATGTATTTGTTTAATTGAGCAAAGGGAAAAAATGTTAAAACTTAACTTTTGTTAAGGTATAGAAAAAATAAAAATAAAAGAAGAGAAATATTAAAAATTGCAGATGCTCCTCCTAATAACGTGTAATTATAAATCTCTTCCAAGAGGTTATTTATATTATTTCAAATAATTCACATATTGTATTTGCCACCAAGCTGTGAGCAAAAAAGGTGGTCAAAATTCATAAAGAATACAATAGAATTGTTGATTACCTCTTAATACCGATTGAAATAATCTTAGTACCAATAAATTATAATTACATTTTAATACCGATTTTATATAGTTTAAGGAGCGAGCATGACTAAATGCTACTCCTTATAACGGAGTGTAATTATAAGTATTTTACAAGAGGTTATTTCTATTATTTCAAAGGATTAACATATTGTATTTGCCACCAAGCAAGCTATGAGCAAAAAAAGGTGGTCGAAATTCATAAATTATACGATAGAATCACTGATAACCTCTTAATACCGAGTAAAATAATTTTACCTCTTAATACCAAAAAATATTATTACCTTTTAATACTGAATTATATAGTTTAAGGAGCAAGCATTGCTGTTAAAAAATTAGAGAGACAGAGACGCCACTGACGTGTTTTGCCGTTGTGGCTTTGTCAAAGGGCGATCAGACCATCTTCTTGTGTGACTTTTATACCATAGATCAATTTCTGATTGGTTGGTTTGACAGTCAATTATATGGGTAGAGTTAAGATTAGAGAATAGATGTGTCCATCAATTACTCAATAAATGACTGGCCGGATTATGGCAGTACATTCAGTAACATAATATTCAGTTATTTTCAGACGGTATGTCATTAAAAATTCAGACACAGTGGTGTGTAAACGTTATATATGAATGTGACCATGTTTCAGACATTCCCATTGGTGGTAATATCAGTCTTTCATTGTAGTGGTTGCGTGATTGGAGGATCATAGTTAACATGTGGATCATCTTAATTGGATGTATAATCTGTCTGTCATAATAATAGTGAGGACGTTCATACATCTTTATATAATATTGAAGTTTGGATAATAATTATTTATTCCTTATTGCTAATAATAATGCAATAAAATATTGAAAAATAATCATGGAAGAACGAGGTGATTGTGATGAGAGCATAACGCTATATGTGGTTGAAAAGAATCATATTAAGTGAAATGACGTATGAGTGACAGTGTATCAACAGAAAAGTGATACATGTTAGGTGTGATTGACAATAATATATTTAGTAAGATGACATATCAGTGGCAATGTATAAGCAGAAAAGTGATACATTGTAAAACATTATTTCATATTATTGGTCAGTCTGTGTCGTGTATATTTTGTGAAGTGACTAATAATAACTATGTTGCTGTATAATATGTGCAGAATAAAACATATTCTGCAATTGTTCGTAAGAAAAAAAGGATAAAGGTTCATGGTGATAGTGTGTTAAAAATAGGAGTAAATAAAAATAATATAATATATAATAATTGTGATGTGGAAAAACGTGAACTAGACAAATAGAAAATTCACATTGAAGTGAGGGTTACATCTTTTAATAAAAAATATATATAAGGACTGTTTATATTATCCACTATTTATATAGAAATACATACAAATTGTTGTTTTCATTTAATCCCTTGGGATTCACAGTATCCAACAGATAGATCCAGTTGCACTTCGCTTGTAATGGTGCATTTTCCAAATCGCATCCTCTAATACCAAGTAATATTTTTTTTCAATCCAAAGCATGATATATCCTTGATATTACATTTATGTTTCTGAAAAAAATGCTTTGCTACTTGAGTTATTTTTTTCCATTTTTGTAAATCTTTTGCAGCGTTTCTGCTATTACTCATGTGTTCCCCAAGTCTTTTTTTCATGGGGCGTGTTGTCATTCCTATGTAATATAGGTCACAATTGCATTTGAGTGCATACATCACACCATGGGTGTTGCATGTAATATGTTGTTGGATTTGTGTCTTTCCAAATCTATCCACAATTTAATTTTTTTGAATAACATGTGGACAGTATGTACAAGTTTTACATGGATAACTCCGTGGGTATGCAATTGGTGTTCTTTTTTTTCTTTACAAAATGACTTTGGACTAGTTTATCCTTCAGATTTCTGGATCTTCTATAGCAGATAGATAATTTGTCTTCCAGAATTGTATTTAGAAAATGATCCAAATCATTTTTCAAAATATTCCATGAGTTCTGTATGATGTTAGTAACTTCATTCACTTGGGAATTATATGTAGTGATGAGTCTTATTTGCTCATCTTGGTGTTTAGGTTTTGGATGTAATAGTTCCTGTCTAAGAGTATGCAAATCTCTATATTTGGTGCCCTTTAAGCTTTTGTTGCTATACCCTCATGCTTTGAGTCTCTTTTCCTATTCATTAGCTCTCATTTTGAAAATTTCTTTGGTGAAGCAATTTCTGTGTGTTCTAAGAAACTCACCTACAAGTAGGGATCTTAAGGTGCTGGAGGCATGAGCACTCGTTTGATGCAAAATTGAATTGGTAGCAGGTTCTCCAATCACAACTCTACCCATATGATTGACTGTCAAACCAACCAATCATAAATTTGGCTAAACACCAAGGCAACCCTCACATTTTCAAACTTACTCCCATAGATTTCATTCCCAGGTCAACTGATTACAACAGAACCACTAAACTCAGACAACGAGAAACCTTCTGGATTTTTAAGCTAAAAACACTTTTTCCCGAAGGTTTAAATGCTAATCTAGATTTAGCAGCATTCAATTAACATCTAGAATCACCAAAAATATACCTACCAATATGACATTCAACACTGCCAAATCGAAAACTAGTATCAATATTAAAAAATTCCACTACAGCCGTTTATTTAGATTAATGCATTACTGATCAACATCACAATCGTGATGATTTTTGACATATTATTTATATCTCATTCCTCCAGCTAGTACCAACCTAGATGATGACCAGTGGCATATTTACCTGCCATCTGTCATATTACATATTAAATACAAATGACACTATCATCTATTATGAGATGTCCTTTTTAAGCAAATACATTAGTTTCTCGAGTTTAGATCCCCTCTAGCCTATCACAACACTCTTATCTGTCAGTAGGGGAGTGTCTTCCACCTTCAGAATGGACAATACAATCAAACATATACTGTTTCATACCAGTAATACACTGCACTTAACAGACTAAATGACAAACGCACATTTTATTCACAACAAGGCATGAGCACACCAACACTCTTTGGGTGCCTACCTGATTGTGGGTCTAACCTGGTAATTTAAATAATATTCATATTATGGGCCATCGTATCCAAATTGATTTTATATTTTATATTTATATTTATATGATACATTATGCCCAACAAATCAGAAAAGATTTTCAAATAACAATCCGATTTATTTGCTCACAAAAAAACAAAAAATAATTAAAATTCACTGAAGAATTTATTTACATTGGAAAATATTTTTTATTGGTTTGATATGCATTACACCTTTCTAGACAGTTTGCACTCATAAGGAAACATCAAACACACACTATTAAGTAATCACATGTTAAAGTAATCCAATTGTATCTATTTGACTTTTGAGTCTATTTGTCAAAATAATTAAATATATCACACATAAGAAGACACTTGGTTTTAGGAACATGCATTTCAACATTACTTCTTCACACTCATCCCACAAACCAAAGAACGAACTTCGTTCTCAATATCTAGAAATCACAAGTAATCTGATGGTCTTATTAGAGCCATAGTATTAAAAATATTAAAAACTTTAGTTTATTTTTTTTCTGAGCTGTGAGGTCTAGAATTTGATGATCAGCCAATTCTCGCACAAAATCGCATTCCAATTTGTATTTTAATGACATACCCTTTAAATTTACACTATATTCCAAATTTTTTGAACCCACAAACAGATTTAATAAACATTACATGTTTTTTTAGTATATACGCTGCATACATAAACTTTTATTACAAACGTCCCTCAATCTCTACATTATCATAACTTTTCAGGGGCAATTGTAGTCTACATTATTCATTATTTTTACTTTTCATTTTCACAGTTTCCACATAGAATAGATCCATCATTGCATATCCAGCATTGCTCTTTTTAAAAGTTATCCCTGATTTCAATCAGCCCAAAAATACCTTAGTGATATTAGGACTTACACTCACTACAACAGTGAGTTTATAATTAATGCTGATCAAATTCACAAGGTATACTATGTCAGGATTGGTCTCTTTTCAAAACTATGACAACTTCCGTTTTTAATTAAATTTATTTGTATTTAAGGTTGCAATTTGTTTGTAATTATATCCATTTGTTTTTATGCCTGAGGAAAAGACCATTGGTCTAGAAACGCGTAGCAAATTGTTTATGGATTAAAGATTTTTAACTTTACTACACGGAAGTTGTCTCATGCTCTTTTATCTAACCTGAAGGGGTGTATATTCTAATACCCACTGGAATTTGCAGTATACGTGCTGCATAGCCGCGGAGTTACTCCAATCAAGTAACGCTGAGATCCACCTGCCTGTATTACACCTGAGGCCACCCAGTGTGCTAACCACTGAGAGTGTTAGTCTGCCTGATAGCACCGGTCACAGAACGGTGCAAAGCTTATCGGTAAGCCTTTAGAACACCTTGTCTCTCTGAGCCTGTAAAAACAGTATCACGCTATGTGGCGCCCTCTTTTTTCCTAAATTTCAGAAATCTTCACTCCAAGAACCAGAGGAGCTTAGCCGCTGACACCGCTTGGTTTCATAATCTCGCAAGAAACCGTCCAATTTCATAGGAGCCTATTAACCTGACTGCACAGGAGCCATATGGTTGTGGTAAATTTCGTTTAGTTGGATCTACTCAGCGCACCCCGCTCTCAGGTTCCCCTCGGGGTCCCTGGTTTGACAATCATAAATTGATCTAGGGTATAAAAGTCACGCGAGAAGATGGTCTGATCGCCCTTTGACAAAGCCACAACGGCGAAATGCATCAGTGGCGTCTCTGTAATTTTTTAACAGCAATGCTCACTCCTTAAATTATATAAATCTGTATTTAAAGGAAATAATATTTTTTGGTATTAAGAGGTAAAATTATTTCCCTTGGTATTAAGAGGTAATCAGTGATTCTATCGTATAATATATGAATTTCGGCCACCTTTTTTTGCTCATAGCTTGGTGGCAAATACAATATGTGACTCCTTTGAAATAATAGAAATAACCTCTTGTAAAATACTTATAAATAAACTGCGTTATTAGGAGTAGCATTTAGTAATGCTCAATCCTTAAACTCTATAAATCAAAATTAAAATGTAATTATAATTTATTGGTACTAAGATTATTTCTATCGGTATTAAGAGGTAATTCTATTGTATTCTTTATGAATTTTGACCACCTTTTTTTCTCACAGCTTGGTGGCAAATACAATATGTGCATCTTTTGAAATAATAAGAATTAACCTCTTGGAAGAGATTTATAATTACACTCTGCAATTTTTAATATTTCTCTTTTTTATTTTTATTTTTTCTATACCTAAATAAAAGTTAAGTTCTAACATTTTTTCCCTTTGCTCAATTAAACGAATACATTAAAAGTTGTGAGTGCTATATTTGTACTCTTTTTTTCAGCCCCCTTTTCAGCTGAATTAGTTGTAGATGAAAGAGGAAATCTACCAGCTGAAAAACATGTATGTGGAAGACCTCAGTCTTACTGTCAATTGGATCTTTAAAAGAGGTACTTTCCTTTAAAGCTTTAGTGGTTTGCATAGCTAAAGTGTAAATGGCCCCATCTACTTAAGGGACTGTCTACCATACCTCCAAAGCATATGTTGGCAAGGGAAACATAGACTTACATTTGGCAGATGAAACAAAAGGTACACCCTGTTTGTTTTATTCCTTAGATAACAGTTCTGATACTGATTCGGGTATAGGGAAGGGTATAGGTTTCTTAGGAAAAGAGTAAAATAATGCATCAATCCTCTTAGTAATAGGCATAGCAGCAGTGGGTGATTCAACTACTGTACCTCCAAAGCACTTAGCACTTTCCATAACAGAGCATATATGTGCTATAACCTTAAATTAAAGGTCACATCTTTTCTTACAGTATACATGTGGGAGGGAGTTGAGATTTAGAGAAAAAGACCTAAGTAGAAGAACAGTCTGAATCTAATGTGCCCTTCATAATTGGAGGTGAACTAGACAGATCACTCAGAAGAGGAGACACTGGAGATCTATGCTATGGCACAAACCTTAAATGTATAATCTCCTTAAGGGAGAGATAAACAGAAAACCCCAGCAAAAATAAATCACATACAGGCCATATAAACACACACATGGCCAAAAATCTGTCATCCAAGGAAGTGCTTCAAGTATCTAAAGGAGCAGCACACTGTAGACCACGGAACTGGATGATACATACACATTTCTCTTGGGGGAACTGTGACATCTCCCACTGGGAGATTTTTTTTCACTTCCTGACTGAACTCCTGTCCTTCCCTTTGTCCTATCGAGGGGGATAATGGGTCTCAGAAAGGTAAGAGAACCACTATCAATGATGTGAAGTTTGGAACACTTCAAAGTTCTAACTTCTATGTTGGCAAAAAGTGTAGTAGTGTAGATTACTGGGACTTTGGTGGAGCAAAGCTCTGAAATGTAGGGATGTTTTTGCCCCTTACTTGTAGACAGGAAATATAATCTCATTTGATGCTCTTGTGAACTCATCTTATGAAAGAAGTGGATATTAAACACAGCATAAAAGAAGTAGAAGAAGCTTTTTATCATTGTGCAGTATTCAAATTTGCACATAGCATGTTATTTTGTGGTTCTGTCACTTTAAATATATGTAGACCAAAAGGTCACAAATCAAATATGATGCAGCAAGCTACAGTACAATTACAAGATTATCAACACTAGTAGTTTTGGCAAAATTATTAAAGGGACATGAAACCCAATTTTTTTCTTTCATGATTCAGACAGAGCAAACAGATTTAAACAACTTGTCAATGTACTTCTATTATCAAACTTGCTTCATTATCTTGGTATCCTTTGTTAAAGGAGCAGCAATAAACTACTGGAAGCTAGCTTAACAACATGTGAGCCAATGACTGTATGCGTTGCTGTCAATTAGCAGCTAGCTCATAATAGTGCATTGCTGCTACTAAGCCTACCTAGATATGCTTTTCAACAAGGGAACAAATTAGATAATATAAATACATTGGAAAGCTGTTTAAAATTGCAAACGCTATCTAACTCATGAAAGTTTAATTTTGACTTTGCTATCCTATCAAGACAGTATATTAAATAAATTAAAAAAACAAAAAACTTACCCACAAGATCCATTGTATTCAAATTTTCCCTGATTCAGCTGCATTGCTAAATCTGTTTAAAAAAAGGAATACATAAAATTAAATAGCAAAGGCATCATTTAAAAGGTGAAAAAATTGTAATTTAGTTCTGATAAAGTAAATTCATTTTCTAGCAATTCACTTTTGTTTAATATGCAAAACTTATTTTGTAATTAATAAAGCCCCTTACATACAGAAGAGGGATCAGGGGGTGAGAGGTGTCAAGTGGGAGGGTAATCCCTACACTGCAGCAAAAATTACCAATTAGAGGCTAACTGATTAATCCCTTCACTGCCAGGAATTTAAAAAGTGTGGTACGCAGCTGCAATTAGCTGCCTTCTAATTACCATGCATGTCTGCTGTTTTTGTCTCATGAATGCAGTAGTTGTGTTTAAATTATTTCAGGGAGAAACCCAAAGTTTGTGAAAAATTTAAGTTTTTTAAAAAAAAAATATATGATCCCATTTGGCAGCCAAATGGTGTCGTCAAATATACCAAAATGGGGGGAGGAGCCAACTATCAATGCGGCAGGTCGTGTTTCTCTGAAGCTCTGGACCTTTAGAAACAAATCAATGGATTAATCTGTTTACTCAGAACTCAAACTTTAAATATCTTAAATATGAATGTAAGAGACATCTACCCTCCACTTAAGAAATCTACAGGCACACTATCGTGAGACATATTTTGGAAATAATATCCTCAGCTGCGCCACGTGGAAATTCCTGGAGCACATCTACCTTTGAAACGTCATTGCCAGCATGGAGGCCCTAACGGCTTGGGAACAGCGCACTCAGAGCCTGCTGGAGAGTCACTTTCAGAGCCTGAAAGAGGATTTAGAGTTGCTGCTGCTCTCCCTGATGCTGCCGCCAGCGCACACTCTTCGGGGCACCGACCCGACAGGGGATAGCAACAACTGCGCTATGCCAACACTCAAGACTGGAGTAACTTCAGAGATCCCACCTAACCAGTCCGCACTGAACCTGTGGTACTGCGGGTCAGAACGCCCGTTAGATCTTTTCTGGGAGCCGTATGTGACAGCTGAATTAGAGACCGGGGAGGTGCCGCATAACATCCCCAGCAAGCAAGGAGACACAGCGTATGCAGTTATGGACGCATACTATGATCACGGAGCCCCGCTTCAAGAGTCTACTCCTGAGAGTATAAACAGCATGAAGGGGTATACACCAATTGGCCCTGAAACGGGAGAAGTGCGTACCTTAAAACGTTTGCCACTGACACTCAATATACCACCTCACCTCAAATCTGGCATCGGCTGAGGGCTGGTTGTGTATATACAGCCACCGGGCACATAATGGATATATCACCCGCCATTACAGGAGCCTTCAGTTAAGTACATTCTCTGCACAAACACGTGTGGTGGCTACCTTAAAAACAGTATCTTATAATTAAACTCTGACTCCATTAAGACGCTCTGCCTTGCATTTTGGGCTTTATGGCCAGAACTAACTTATATGTATATATGTCATTTGCCTACTCTATTAGTTGGAGCCTATTTTTATGTTAAAGCACACCAAGATCAAAGTCTCTCTACTAAATATGCTTTTATGCCTAATGTTATATTTTACCCTGCCGTGGGACATAGGGCCCGTGTTCACGTGGCAGGGTGGCTCAGGTTATGACATTATGTGACATGTATAGCTATCTAGAGATAATTAAAATGTATATGGTCATTATGCACTCCTACAAATTAGTTCTACTATCCCGTATATACCTTATTTTGGCATAATATCTATGTTCATATTAGACTGGCTATATATGTAATGTTCTAAAGTTAAAGCTCAATTCCTAGTTATGTGTTTGTTCTAATACATTTAAACTCATAGGTGCTAAGCACCTGCTTGCAATTTCTTAGAATCTTTCTGCAGCTTAATACCCATTAATAGCTGATCTGCAGTAACTAAGTATTCAACTGTATTTTTGGGAGTTTTTTCATATTTTGACATATAGAAAGTTATTGTGCATGTGCAACAAGTTCTAGTTGTAGTGTTTAGTGCAATTCTAACACTATGCTTCTCTCTGCTAGAATGTGGCCTATTTTCCACTACTACGCCTGCTGCGACTTATTCCTCTACAGCAAAGGCGCTGCCTGCGGCCGAGGCAGCTCCCTAACACGCATAATGCCCAGCAGTATAGTTGCTACACAGAATATACTTTCCTAGGCCCTTCTCCCTTAATGATAATGCACCATTTTTAACACCTATTCACGCAGACTGTGTTTTTACTAGGTATTCTACCCAACGCTCTCCTACATATCTGTACAGACCCTGTGCCCACTTAATAATAATGGGTTTTTTTGAGCTATTGATGTGAAGCATAATTTGCAGTATTCTGGGCATGGTGTGGTGGCCACTGCTTTGTGGCGACATATAGTTTTCTATGCCTATTAAGGGCGTGGGCTGGTCCTGCCCGGCTGTTATTATTCAATATTTTACTATGCATTATATCTTGAATGAGCCACATGCACTTTCTTGGGTCTGTAATGTTTAGAACTAGGCTCTAGTATACCAGAAACACCACTAACCTAATATGTCACCAATCCACTTTTATTTTTCCCTTGTTAACCAACATGCTTATGAGACTTTATGTATGACCATGTCGCCCTGTAACTCTAAAGCCTGCCTACTTAGTATTTACTACATTACCACATCTATTTGACTGCCCTCCCCTAACCCATAATGAGCCTCTTAGTTCCTAAGCCATATATTTATTTATTGTATTTACTTCACCACCTCCTCCCACCCCCCCCCCCTCTCCATAATAAACCTCCTCTTGCAGGAGGACTAACTACGCGGCCTATCTTTCCTGTGCCGCATCCCAACTATAGTTTCTTTCTTTTTTTACTAATAACCCTTGCAGCATAATATAAAGTTGACCCTGTCTTCTATGCCTAGCATAACAAGATTGCTCGGGTTTCTAGCCCAACATACTTACATATTTCACAATGCTAATTACATAGCAAAATGATATTCTCACTATTGCTACCATTTAAAAACCAACTACTAAACTACTCTACGCTTATAGGTCCTAATGTGACCACTCAAACTATTAATATTAGCTTATGAAAAGAAAAAGAGGTTCCAACGTTTGTTTGTTTGTTTTTTTTCTACTATTCATTTGGAGAATTTAATTTTTTTCTTATCTCTTGTTCCTGTATCTGTGCAAAAGCTGCTAAACTGAATGTACCATTTATGCTTATTGCACGGATATGTTGCTCCATATATGTTGTATTGTTTTCGCACAACCTCAATAAAAACTTTATTTAAAAAAAAAAAAAAATATACCAAAATGGGTTGTCTAGTTTACAAATATATATAGTTTTCATAGGTAAATAAAAAAAAGGGCTCGATTTATGTTTAAATGAAATGATAGCAATTTCCAGTAGCAAAGGGGTTAAATCTCCAAATAATTCAATAAAATCATAAACATTTAATTCATCAGAATTAATTTGTTTCCAACATTTATAGTTCAATGTGATTTGATCTGGTTTATTTACATATGGAGTGTTTATGTAGAGGAATATAAAAAAAAAAGCTATGCAGATTCCCAAGAGATACTACTTAATATAGGCAATAATGAGTGTTCAAATCCAAGGAACTATAATAAACATATTAACCCCTAAACCGCCGTATTCCCGCATCGCAAACCCTAGTTAAATATTATTTACCCCTAATCTGCTGCCACCAATGTCGTTGCCACCTACCTACACTTATTAACCCCTAATCTGCCGTCCCCGACATTGCCGCCACCTTCCTACACTTATTAACCCCTAATCTTCCGCCCAACGTCGCCGCCGCCACTATAGTGAAGTTATTAACCCCTAAACCTCTGACACATCACTAACCTCTAACCTCCCACATCACTAACACTAAATAAATATATTAACCCCTAAACCTAACCCTATCCCTAAGTCTAACCCTAACACCCCCTAACTTTAATATAATTAAAATAAATCTAAATAAAACTAAATAAAACAATTATTACCTAAATAATACATATTTAAAACTAAATACTTAATAGTTACATTGTAGCTATCTTAGGTTTTATTTTTATTTCACAGCTAAGTTTGTATTTATTTTAACTAGGTAGACTAGTTAGTAAATAGTTATTAACTATTTACTACCTACCTAGTTAAAAAAACTACAAATATACCTGTAAAATAAAACCTAACCTGAGTTACACTAACACCTAACAATACACTAAAATTAAATAAATTACATTAATTAAATACAATTAACTCAATTACAAAAAAAATAAACACTAAATTACACAAAATAAAAATGAACTGATCAAATATTTAAACTAATTATACCTAATATAATAACCCTATCAAAATAAAAAAGCCCCCCAAAATAAAAAAAAACCCTAGCCTACACTAAACTGCCAATAGCCCTTAAAACGTCATCTTCTATCGTCATCCTTCCAACGCGAAGTGGCTCCATCTTCAAGATCCTCTTCTTTTGCTGGATCTTGAAAAATGAAGTTTCCTTTAAATGACGTCATCCAAGATGGCGTCCCTTGAATTCCGATTGGTTTATAGAATTCTAAGTAAAAGCAACAGCGTGGGAGCGCTCAGACATCCGCTCTGTGTGTGGCCGTCGGCTCGTGTTAACTTCACGTAAGGGCACACCCCCCTTAGTTCCTCCTGACGTCTCGTTGACGTTACATGGACACTTCAGCTATGCCAGTGCAAATGAAGAAAGCGATCCACCACTACTTCAAAATACAAATAAAGAACAACATCCAATGCACACGGTAATAGCAAGGAATATTTATATCTCAAAAGTTATTTATATCTCAAAAATACTAATATAATTGAGATGTCCTTAATATGAATACAAACATAGTTTCACTAAATACACAGGGAATCCTGCTCATATAGTATCAACAAACAGTTTGGCATCCCATTCAGAGTTCAAACCTGCTGGCATTCTGGTATCCAGCTGAAAAATCCAAAAAAAACTCTCTTTTAATTAGAGTATTTCCTCTGTTACCACCTCTTGGATGTCTGGTAATCAGCTGGATACCCTGAAATGACAGCAGAGAACTATCAGAGTTATGTTCCATTCTGAAGTGAAGGGAGATTGGGGCAGTAGACTCCGGGTCCTCAATTGAACGTAAATGTTCTAAAAATCGATCTTTTAGGGCTCGTGTCGTTTGTCCAACATACTGCCTGTAGCACCCCCTGCAGGTAAGAAGATATATGACATAACATGAATTACATGTTATATGTTCCTGTATCTTAAATTCTTTGTTATTAACAGAAGACACAAAACTAGTGCCAAAAGAAGCATAGGAGCAAGATTTACATCTCCTGCTTCCACGTTTGAAAAAATCAGGTTTAATAGACAACCAATTATGACTTTTAATTCTGGGCAACATTGATGGGGACAAAATACTCCCTAATGTTTTCGCCTTACGTGACACAAAAAGTACCCCTTCTCTAATAATGCTTTGTAGATTCTCATCTGTTTCCAAAATTGGAAGCGCTTTACGCACTATATTACATATTTGACCAAATTCTTCACTATATGTAGTGATACATTTGGGCTGGTTAAATCTCTTGTTTCCTTTGGCCTTCCTAGTTTGAAATAAACTAGACCTATCTGTAACATCGTATAGTAGAGCTGGTGCTGCTGCAGGAAACGTCCGTCGGGTAAGAGGGAAACAGACCCACTCTGAGTGGGGGAAAGTCTGGAGCCAGCCCAGAATAGCGGTGGACAGCCGCAAAAAGGTACAGGAAAAAGCAGGCGGCTAGTGAGATACTGAAAAAAGGTACTTTTATTCCAGGTAAAAAGTTGACATAAAGCAAAAAAAGATTAATATGACACAACAAACCAGGGAGGGAAACAGCAGTCTGCTGTTTCCCTCCCTGGTTTGTTGTGTCATATTAATCTTTTTTTGCTTTATGTCAACTTTTTACCTGGAATAAAAGTACCTTTTTTCAGTATCTCAGTAGCCGCCTGCTTTTTCCTCTATCTGTAACATCTACTTCTCTCTTAATAGATTCTAGTACCTCTCTACAGTACCCCCTGTGGATCAATCTATCAGTTAATTTATTGGAGTGTTTCTGGTAACCCTGTTCATTTGTGCAATTTCTCTTAATCCTGATGTATTGGCTTTTAGCAATAGTCTCTTAATCCTTAGTTAGCCCATAATTGTGCTTTAAACAAATTTGATTGGCTTATAAATAAAGGGGAGTGAGTTGAGGGCCCTTTAAATAGCACTGTATTATGGGTATTTGAGTATGGTCACTGATGAAGTAATATATATGAAATGCATTTGACCTGCTTTCTGCATGCCTGTCTGTAACACTTATATGCCGATGTTCTAAGAGTTGAAATACAGACATTTTGCCAACCTATTTTTGAGCCTCTGCCTTATATTTATTCCTTGCTATTACCGTGTGCATTGGATGTTGTTCTTTATTTGATAGAATTCTATCAGCCAATCGGAATTAAAGGGTAAAAAATCCTATTGGCTGATGCAATCAAGCAATAGAATTGAGCTTTAATCCTATTGGCTGATCCAATCAGCCAATGGGATTGAGCTTGCATTCTATTGGCTGTTTCAATCAGCCAATAGAATGTGAGCTCAATCCTATTGGCTGATTGCATCAGCCAATAGGATTTTTTACCCTTTAATTCTGATTGGCTGATAGAATTCTATCCGCCAATCGGAATTCAAGGGACGCCATCTTGGATGACGTCATTTAAAGCAAACTTCATTCTTCAAGATCAAGCAAAAGAAGAGGATGCTCCGTGCCGGATGTCTTCAAGATGGAGCCGCTCCACGTCGGAAGGATAAAGATAGAAGATGGATGAAGACTTCTGCACGCCTGGAGGATGACTTCTTGCCGCTTGGATGAAGACTTCTCCCGGCTGGATGAGGATGGATGTCCGGTCTTCATAAACTGTAAGTGGATCTTCGGGGTTAGTGTTAGGTTTTATTAAGGGTTTATTGGGTGGGTTTTAATTTTAGATTAGGGACTTTGGGCAACAAAAAAGAGCTAAATGCCCTTTTAAGGGCAATGCCCATCCAAATGCCCTTTTTAGGGCAATGGGGAGCTTAGGTTTTTAAGGTAGGATTTTATCTGGGGGCAATGCCACGCAAAAGGCACTTTTAAGGGCTAGAAAAAAATGTACGATATAAAATCAAGAAAAATAAATAAAAACCCCTTTTATTACTTTTACTCAACAGTTTGTTCGCTGACTTCCTTATTTTAAATATATTTTCCTTTACAAATATTTTTCAGTCACTCATTTTTAGTGGCTTATTATTTGATATGCACCGTGTCTCCTGAGGCCTGTGACGTGCCGCAGGTGCATATTTTGGGTGTATTCACAGCATACCTTAAAGATCCACTTTCTACAGCTAAACAGCCCAGCTATAGCTGAATATTCAATACACACGTCGGTGAGCAGAGGACAAGCCCAGATCGATAACAGCTACAGCCACCAACTACAGCTATTAACCATCAGCGCGCTGACTGCTGTATGAAGGTCAGCCTGTCTTAATGCACTACTTGGGAGTGCCAACTCCATTGTGAGTATACACCTTGCTGTATCCTATGCTGTGTCCATTTCGTTTCCAGACGATATTGCACCATTGGTCCTCTGTGTTCTCTGTTTCTATCACTACAGATCTATGATACGACCACCATAGATTCAGTGTACTGACTACTGTATAAAGGTCAGCCCGCCTACATGCACTACTTGCGAGTGCCAAGCTCTTTGTGAGTATCCATTTGGCAGAGATTTGTTTATACCTGTACCTTGTTTGACCTTGACGATATTACACTATCAGGCGCTCTCTCTCTCTGCTCTCTACTTTTAAGGGCTATTGGCAGTTTAGTGTAGGCTAGGTTTTTTTTTTATTTTGGGGGGGGGGGCTTTTTTATTTTGATAGGGCTATTAGATTAGGTGTAATTAGTTTAAATATTTGATCATTTCTTTTTTATTTTGTGTAATTTAGTGTTTATTATTTTTGTAATTTAGTTAATTGTATTTAATTAATGTAATTTATTTAATTCTAGTGTAATGTTAGGTGTTACTGTAACTCAGGTTAGGTTATATTTTACAGGTACATGTGTAGTTATTTTAACTAGGTAGTTAGTAAATAGTTAATAATTATTTACTAACTAGTCTACCTAGTTAAAATAAATACAAACTTAGCTGTAAAATAAAAATAAAACCTAAGATAGCTACAATGTAACTATTAATTATATTGTAGCTAGCTTAGGGTTTATTTTACAGGTAAGTATTTAGTTTTAAATATGTATTATTTAGGTAATAATTGTAAGTTTTATTTAGATTTATTTTAAAGTTAGGGGGTGTTAGGGTTAGACTTAGGGTTAGGTTTAGAGGTTAATATATGTATTTAGTGTTAGTGATGTGAGAGGCCAGAGGTTTAGGGGTTAATAACTTTAGTATAGTGGCGGCGACGTTGGGGGCGGCAGATTAGGGGTTAATAAGTGTAATGTAGGTGGCGACGATGTCGGGGCGGCAGATTAGGGGTGTTTAGACTCGGGGTTTATGTTAGGGTGTTAGGTTTAAACATAAATTTTCTTTCCCCATAGGAATCAATGGGGCTGCGTTACGGAGCTTTACGCTCCTTTATTGCAGGTGTTTTTTTTAGCCTGCTCTCCCCATTGATGTCTATGGGGAAATCGTGCACGAGCACGTAAAACCAGCTCAAAGCAGCGCTGGTATTTGTGTGCGGTATGGAGCTCAACGCTGCCATATTGCCCGCTAACGCCGGGTTTTTTCAAACCTGTAATAGCAGAGCTATTAAAGGTTAGCGGTGGAAATAACATGCAAGTTATTACCGAGCCGCTCATAACGCAAAACTCGTAATCTGGCCGTCTATTTGTTAATTGCTGACATGATAAAAGCCCCACTGGTGCTCTGAGCAGCTACAGTATTTAAAATACTAGTGCACTTAAAATATCTAGCTATGCTTCACATGCACGTGCAGAGAAAAATGCTAACACTAAAACAGTGATAACTTTTACCAGAAGCATTTTTGCCTATACATGTATATTGCAAATATGTTTAGATTCAAAGATGTCATTCATCAATGTGCATTTAAATTTTGACCGGAATGTCCCTATATCTATTTTATCTAACCCTTGTCCTTTTGGGAGTTTCCTCCGTTAGCCAGTGAACAACACATACCTTGGTATTCAACATACATTTTTGTTAGTTTCAATTTAAAATTTAAGGTATATGAAACCTTGATCCAGACATAAAATTTTAAAAAAGTTTCCGATTTACTTCTATTATAAAATTTGTTTTTATCCCCATGGTATTAAACCTAGATAGGTATCTAGAGCACTGCATGACAGGATATAGTGCTGCCATCTAGTGTTCTTGCAAATGGATAACAGTCTTGCAAAACTGCTGCCTATATAGTGCTTCAAACACGTGCACACTCGTGAGCTTATGTCTCTGTTTTTCAACAAAAGATACAAAGAAAACGAAGAACATTTGATAATAGAAGTAAATTAGAAAGTTATTTAAAATGACCTGCTCTATCTGAATCAGGAAAGAAAAAAATTGGGTTTCATGTCCCTTTATATAGCTCATAAATAACTTTTTTCTTCAAAATATTTGTGGTATTAAAGTTCCCCTTTTGTGTTTATGCTATTTTTATACACAATGGCCATTTAAAGTGTTTTTTAAGGAGAATTATTTATTGCTGAGTCCCTTAAAATAGTCAATAAAACTAGCTCTTTTGATTGTTTGGATTCATGTTTTCTCAAGTACGAAATCAATTTTAAATGCAATGTCAAGATATAACAAAGCTTCTACAACTTGATTATTCTCAATGGCTAAACGTACAATATCAAATGAAAGCAAGTTGTTTATATTGAAGGGAAACATTCAACATTTGCATTTATTTTCAATGTGTTACTAATGTTATTTCATTCATAGGGAATTAACTAATTAAAAAACTGTGAATATTCACAATAGATCATGTGCTCATACGGGACGTGAACCCAAAATTCTTCTTTCATGATCCAGTTAGAGATGACAATTTTGAACAACATTCCGATTTTCCTCTATTATATAATTTTCTGCATTCTTTAGGTATCCTTTGTTGGAGAAATAGCAATGCACATGGGTGAGCCAATAGCACAAATGTAGATGCTTTTCAACAAAGGATATTAAGAGGATGACGCAAATTAGATAATAGAAGTAAATTGGAAAATTGCTTAAAATTGAATGATCTTTCTGAATCATGAAAGAAAAAAAAAATGGGCTTCATGTCCTTTTAAATCACCTTTATATTGATTACTCAGAAGTTAATACATTTTCCCTTGTCTGTAAACATTTTAGTTTTATTTGGACATATCTCAATTTAAGAGCCTAAAGCCGTTCTGTAGCATCTGTGTAGTAGGTTACAAAGCAAACATTTCTTTGGCATTAAGCTTGGCTGGACCTACCTGGGGTCTGATAGTTCAGAGACACCATCTGGCATCCAGCGTTCCAGAAAATCTGAGGCATGTAATTACTGGAATCCACTCTTCCCCCCTTGGGGTAGATCCGACTCATCTGACGTTTGTTGTAACTAAAGGGTTGGTTAAGAAACACAAATACACATACAGAGACTATATTATAAAATCCCTGCCTGACGGCTTCATTTTATTGTAAGTATTTTTATCAAATATGTTTATTCTTTCAATAACACTATATTGCTAATTTCACTTCATATCAAGTGGTCATAACCATAAGATGTATCTCTGAATTTCCTGTTAAACATATTGCATAGGAGCTGGAGAAATTTACCTCCAAGGAGAGCCCTCTCTTTTTTATTAATCTAGACTATATTATCAGTTGTATGTGTTTACATGTTACTTGTATACCTCTAACCATTGGTTCTTAAAGGGATACTAAACCCAAATATTTTCTTTCATGATTCAGATAGAGCATGCAATTTTAAGCAACTTTCTAATTTACTCCTATTATCAATTTTTCTTCATTCTTCTTTATTTGAAAAAGAAGGCATCTAAGCTAAGGAGACAGATACTTTTTGGTTCAGACACTGGACAACACTTGTTTATTGGTGCTGTCTAATCAGCAAGGACAACCCTGGTTGTGAACCAAAAATAGGCCAGCTTCTAAACTTACATTCTTGCTTTTCAAATAAAGATAGCAAGAGAATGACGAAAAATTGATAATAGGAGTAAATTAGAAAGTTGCTTAAATTGCATGCTCTATCTGAATCATGAAAGAAAAAAATTGGGTTCAGTGTCCCTTTAATTAGAACGATCTAGTAGCAGAAAATGTTATGAGGAAACACCTGCTGGAGTGAGGAAAAGGAACAAAAAACATAAAATTATGCTTACCTGATAATTTAATTTCCATCATGGGAGGAGAGTCCATGGCTTCATTCATTACTTGTGGGAATTAAGAACCTGGCCACCAGGAGGAGGCAAAGACACTCCAGCCTAAGGCTTAAATACCTCCCCCACTTCCCTCATCCGACAGTTATTCTGCCAATGGAACAAGGAACAGTAGGAGAAATATCAGGGTATAAATGTTGCCGGAATTTAGGTCCACCCACCGGAGCCACGGGCGGGAGCCGTGGACTCTCCTCCCCACGATGGAAATAAAATTATCAGGTAAGCATAATTTATGTTTTCCATCTAAAGGGGAGAAGAGTCCACGGCTTCATTCATTACTTGTGGGAACAAATACCCAAGCTCTAGAGGACACTGAATGAAAAACGGGAGGGCAAAAGAAGGCGGACCCTAATCTGAGGGCACCACAGCCTGTAAAACCCTTTCTCCCAAAAACTGCTGCTGCCGAAGCAAAAACGTCAAGTTTGTAAAATTTTGTAAAGGTATGTAAGGAGGACCAGGTAGCCAACTTACAAATCTGCTCCATAGAGGCCTCATTCTTGAAGGCCCAAGACGAAGCCACAGCTCTAGTCGAATGAGCCGTGATCCTCTGAGGAGGCATATGTCCCACTGTCTCATAGGCTAAATGAATCATGCTACGGTTAGACACAACTTTGGGAAGAGATCCCAAACCAGTACGAAGAACAACCTTATCAGCGTGAAAAAACAAATAAGGAGGCTCAAATTGCAAGGCTGCCAGCTCAGACACTCTGCAAGCCGATGCAATAACCAACAGAAAGAGAACTTTCCAGGAAAGAATCTTAATGTCAATAAAGTGCATAGGTTCAAATGGAACCCTCTGCAACACCCTCAGAACCAAGTTCAAGCTCCAAGGAGGAGACTGTCTAAAAACAGGCTTGATTCTAGACAGGGCCTGAACAAAAGACTAAATATCTGGAAGCTTAGCAAGCTTCTTGTGTAACAAAACAGATAATGCCAAAATCTGTCCCTTCAAGGAACTGGCGGCAAGCCCCTTCTCCAGTCCATCCTGGAGAAAGGACAGAATCCTGGATACCTTCACCTTGTGCCAAGGATATCCATACTTCTCACACCAGAACAAATAAGTCCCCCCACCTTATGATAGATGCGACGAGTGACCGGCTTCCTGGCCTGAATGAGAGTATCAATCACTCTCTCAGAAAACCCTCTCCTGGCCAAGACTAAGCATTCAATCTCCATGCAGTCAGCCTCAGAGAATCTAGATTTTGCTGTTGTAAGGGACCCTGTATCAACAGATCCCTGCGACAGGGTAAACTCCATGGAGGAGAAGATGACATCCCCACCAGATCCACAAACCACGTCCTCCGAGGCCATGACGGAGCAATCAGAATAGCCAAAGTTTGCTCCTGCTTGATGCAGGCCACTACACGAGGTAGAAATGGCAATGATGGAAAAATGTAAACTAGGTTGAACCCCCAAGGCACCGCTAAGGCATCTATCAGCTCTGCCTGGGGATCCCTGGACCGTGACCTGTATCTGGGTAGCTTGCAATTAAGTCTGGGCACCATGAGATCTATCTCACGTTTCCCCCATCTGTGACAAATCTCCGCAAACACCTCTGTATGGAGAGACCATTCCCCCGGATGGAAGGATTGCCTGCTGAGAAAATCCACTTCTGAGTTGTCCACACCCGGAATGTGGATTGCTATGGGACTCTGCCCATTCCAATATCCGAGAAACCTCCCTCATTGCTAGGGAGCTTCTCGTCCCCCCTGATGGTTGATGTAAGCCACCGAGGTAATTTTGTCTGTCTGGAACCTGATGAAGCTGAATGACCCCAGAGGAGGCCACGCCTTCAGAACATTGTAGATTGCTTGAGGTTCCAGAATATTGATCAGGAGGAGAGACTCCTCTCGAGACCACTTTCCCTGAGTCATCCTGGCACCTCAAACAGCTTCCCATCCTGCTAGATTCGCATCCGTGGTTACAATCTCCCAGGACGGTCTCAGGAAAGATGTCCCTTGGGACAGTTGTTCCGGACGGATCCACCAAGAGAGGGAGTCCCTCGTCCAATCGTCCAGAGAAATCTGTTGGGATAGGTCTGTATGATCGCTGTTCCACTGTCTCAACATGCACAACTGAAGAGGTCTTAGATGGAACCTGGCGAATGGAATGACATTGATGCTGGATCTCATGAGCCCGATCACCTCCATACACAGAGGAACTGGAGGAGGACTGAAGGGAAAGACAGGTGGATGTAATCTTCCTGCGTCACTGATCTGTGAGAAATATCCTCATGGATATAGAATCTATTATCGTTCCCAGGAACTCCACCCTGTTGCTGGGAATCAGGGAACTCTTTCCTGAGTTTATCTTCCAACTGTGAGATTGGAGCAAAAGAAGAAGGGCCCTCGAGTGATCCTCTGCTAGACTGAATGACGGTGCCTGGACTAGGATGTCGTCCAGATAGGGCGCCACAGCAATGCCTCTGGATCTGGCTACTTCAAGTAGCGCCCCCAGGACCTTTGTGAAGACTCTCTGGGCCGTCGCCAAACTGAAGGGAAGGGCCACAAACTGGAAATGTTGGTCCAGAAACGCAAATCTCAGGAACCTGAAGTGATCCCTGAGGATTGGAACATGAAGTTAGGCATCCTTCCAGATTATTGTCGTCATGAACTGCCCCTCTTGCACTAGGGGCAGAATAGATCTGATCGTTTCCATTTTGAACGATGGAACAGCCAAAAACTTGTTTAAACATTTTAGGTCTTGAATTGGATGGAACATGGCCTCCTTTTTTTGGACCATGAAAAGGTTTGAATAGTACCTTAAACCCCTTTCTGCTGGGGGTACATTCTAGAAAGGCGTCTCTCTTTTCTGGTCTGGAAGACAGATTTGACAGGAGGAATCTGCCCCTTGGGCGGATGAGATCTGAACCCTATCCTGTATCCCTGGGCGATAACCTCCAGAACCCAAGGGTCCTGAACATCCTGCAACCAGGCCTCTGAAAAGAGAGATAATATGCCCCCTACTTGGTCCGGTGACCAGTCGGGGGCCGCTCCTTCATGCCGACTTTGTGCCGGGGGGCTTCTTGTTCTGCTTGGACTTATTCCAAGACTGAGCTGGCTTCCAAGTGCCCTTGGACTGATCCGCTTTTGTGGCAGGCTGCTTGTGTTTGGCCATGTCGGACCAAAGAGGATCTTTCCCTGAAAGGGAATGGATAGAAGTCTAAACTTAGAGGTCATGTCCGCAGACCAAGACTTTAGCCACAGAGCCCTGCGGGCTAGTACAGAAAAGCCTGATACCTTAGCATTCAGATGAATGATTTGCATATTGGCATCACAAATAAAAGAATTAGCGACCCTCGAGGCCTTAATTCTATCCTGTATCTAATCGAGGGGAGTCTCCCTCTTGACCATGTCCGACAGAGATTTGCACCAATATGTCGCAGCTCCGCTACCGCAGCAAACGCCGCTGTTGGCTGAAAAACAAACCCATGTGTTGAAACATTTTTCTTAACATGTTTTCTAACTTTTTATCCATGGGCTCTTTAAACGACGAACTATCCTCAAGAGGAATCGTCGTCCGCTTCGCGAGCGTAGAGATAGCACCATCCACTTTAGGGACAGTCGCCCATAGCTCGAGCTGAGAGTGCGAAACGGGGAACAGCTTCTTAAAGGAAGAAGGGGAAAAGGAAGAACCTAATCTCTCCCATTCATTCTTAATAATGATAGCCATCTTAATAGGAATCAGGAAAGTCTAAGGCACCACCATGTCCTCATATACTTTATCAAGCTTAGGAATCGAAGGTTCCTCCGGTAGTTTTGGTTCCAGAACCTCGAGAGTAGCAAGCACTTGCTTCAGCAAAAAGCGCAAATTTTCAATCCTAAATTTAAAGTCAGGCTCCTCCGCAGTCGGAGCTTTAGATGACATAGACTCCGACCCAGAAGGAACGTCCTCCGAAGAGTCAGAGTCATCCTCGTCAGCGGATAATCTTTCAGAAATATCCATTGGAGTATATGACCCCTGGATCGGATCGCCATATTTTACCTTACGCTTGCGTTTAGCAGAACGTGGTAAGGCACTAATCACCTTAGACACCGCCGTTTGCAGTTGATCCGCAAAATCTGGCGGCCAACGGATCTCTCCGGTAGGAGAAATGGTCATGCCCTGGGGTGATGCATGTCTAATCGGAGATGAATGTAGGGAATGCACCTCACGGGACAGGGAACCCTCAGAGGTGGACAGCTCAGTAGTACTAGACATCCTATTCTTTCTAGATGTCGTAACTTTATCAAGGCATGTGGAACATAGTTGAGCAGGCGGATATACCACAACCTCCTCGCAATAAACACAGGTATGAGACTTTGTTAAAGAGGGAGTACCCTCCAATGCGTCTGAGTCCTCCATAGCTTACGTCTTTATTATGGACTACATCTATATGAAAAATGGCACCTTTATAACCTCCAATGGCCGGGGCACTCACCACCTCCTATGATCCGGACCACAGAAACCGTTTTGTCTCCTGCAACCGCCGGTCAAGCAGAGAAAGTTGAATAGGCCACACCCGGTCAGAAGGAATGCCTTGCAGGACCGCCCCTGCACTAGGGAGAAAAACGCACCAAATTGGCCGCACAAATACTCCTGGAAATAAAACTAAAAGTCCACCCATTGCCAAAGCCTCATCTTACACATATCGCAGCAATGACACAATAAACAATATTATGTACAGACCCCCCCCCCCCCTGTTCAATAATCCCCCTGCCAGGGATATTAACCCTTGATTCTATAAAGACAAAAGGTTTCACACTGTGACCCTGTCTTCTGCGTTATCATTATGTGTATAAAAAATGAAACGATCTTACCAGAATCTATGCCATGGAACAGGAACACGGCCTCTCAAGTGTGACAGTGTAGTAGCATCGCTCCTGACATGGACTTGAGTGTAGAAAGCAGGCAGTGAAACTCGTCAACACTGATTGCTTATGGAGCTGTTAGAATGAGTCGGGATATTTCGCAGAAAGACTCTCCCTGCATCTCCAGACTCTAACTTTCACTCAAGCTCTCACTGAAAGGCTGACAGGACTACTTAAAACTCTAGTCCCATTCTGAAGAGTACTACCCTCCATAAGAGACTACTCCAAATCTTCCGAAACTTCTCTGCCAACCTCCTGTGACAAAAGGCAAATAATGACTGGGGGATGAGGGAAGTGGGGGAGGTATTTAAGCCTTTGGCTGGGGTGTCTTTGCCTCCTCCTGGTGGCCAGGTACTTAATTTCCACAAGTAATGAATGAAGCTGTGGACTCTCCTCCCCTTTAGATGGAAATGAGCCACAAAAATGGGGTGGAAAAAGTGAGAGAAAATAAGAGTTAGTAAGGGAAAAAATATCAAAGGGACATTGTACTCAAAAATTTTCTCCCCTTTGATGTGTTAACAATGGTCCATTTTACTTACTGGAGTGTATTTAGGCCTAGATTACAAGTAGAATACTAACTAGTGCTTTTGCTAGAGCGCTAACTGCGCTAGCGGTAAACCTTTTGTGCTAGTTGGGTTGCGCTGGTATTACGAGTTGAAAGTAAAAACTTATCCCACCAGCACTAATGCCCCATAGAAGTCAATGGAACAAAAAAACACACACCCTTCTCGCTCGTTAACTGAATCGCCATAAGATCCTTACTCAAATAACCCCTAAACCGCCACATAGCCCACCGCAATGTCCACACTACACTATTAACCCCTAAACCGCCACACCCCCACATCACAAAGTATGCACTACACTATTAACCCTAAATTGCCAGCCTCCCAACCCAAACAAAACCTCTACACTATCAAAACCTAATCCACCAGCCCCCCACTGCAAAGTTAAACACTACACTATTAACCCCTAAACCACAAGCTTCCCACCGCAAAGTAACACCTTTTTTTTTTTTTAAAGGTAGTTAGGTTTTTTTTTTTTGTTAAAGGTAGGGTTAGTTTATTTTGGGTTAACTTAGGGGGTGTTAGGTAAGTGGGTTATCTTGCATTGGGGGGGCACGCGGTTTAGGGGTTAATAGTGCAGTGTTTTACTTTGCGGTGGAAGAAACACGAAGAAACAATTTCCCATACATTTAATACTCTACAGTAGATCATTTTGAACATATTAAGGGAAATCAAATTTTACTGTACAGTGTCCCTTTAAAAACAAGAGTGAGACTTATGAAGAGTTTGGGGACAATTAGGGATTAGTAGTACATAAGCAAATAAAAAGGGAAGAGAAAAAGCAAAAATGATTATGATGGGGCAGCATTATCATCTCCTAAAATAGCAAACCCAGCATAAAAGTGGTGTTTAACATGGGTTTAACATGGGTAACTGGAAAAAAAAATTTTTTTCCATGGTTGGGAAAAATAGATAACATATCCCAGCCAAATTATTTTCAGTGTTGAGAAATAAATATGAGATATATTTCTAGTTAGTGAGATGTACTGAACCATACTATACCGCTGCGGAATCTGTTGGCGCTCTACAAATAACCTATAACAATAATAATAATAATAATAATACTATATCTAGAATTCATGTGAAGAGACTAATTTATAATGTGTGCTGGGTTCTTTTTTAAAGATAGTGCTGCATTATGCTTGGCCAATAAAGATTATTTCTCTGAACATAGTGTCTAGTGAACTAAATAGTCATCATGTTATTGCCCATCATTTAAAAGAGAAATCTACTCTTTTTTTTAATTATTTCTCCTATATACATATTTTATTTCTTGCCAAATGACTATTTCAGCTCTTTTGTATTTTATTGCTCTACACCAAATTTATGGCTATTAAACAAATATTTTGTAAAATCATCCAGTGGCACATGTATAGATTTATGTACGGTTGCAGGTACCCAGTATCTGCTATTAGTCCTTCCAGATGTTTTGTTTTCAGCTGAGGTCACCCCAAAGCTCCACTGTTTCCTGGGGGGCAACAAACTATGGCACACATTGTTACTTCTATTTTTCCTGGGGGCTGCAAAAACTAGTGCAGAATGCCTCATGTAGCACTTGGGCTGCCAGTTGTCTATCGCTGATTTAGATATTCACGTAACTACTTATTAGAAAGAGGGTATTTTCTTATTTTAAGTAAGCAATCTCAAGGGTGTGTGGATTTATTTTTGGCTAAGAGAAAGAAAGTTTTACTGCTCTTTTACATTTATAACTCTAGAACTGGTGCCCAAAAGGTAAGAAAATTGCCATATTTATGCTAACCAAGAAGAGCGTCTCTTCTTTCCATTGCTTATACCTAGAATCAGATTCTAGGCATGTGCCCAAGCTGGGAGTGCATTTGTCCCCTTTTGTCCCACTCAAATTGTGAGCAACTAAAAAAGTGGTCTGTCAAAACAGGGCAGCTTGTTTTCAATTACTGACATGAACATGTGATCCCTGTACTAAGCAGCATCAGCTACTTCTGTGCCCTTCGACAGCTGATTCTTACACTCTCCGCCACTTCTGAGCTTTTGCTTGTGGTGATTGACAGGCCCTTCTCTCATTGGAGTGTGTAATGATTTATTACGTAATCAGAGAGGGCGTGCCGCCTTAAATCTTAGCAAAGACTGTTTACTCAGACATGTAACTGTTCTTTGGTCTCAGGAGATCTGTATAAGTATTAAACAGTAGCTAGATGGCTCTTTAGTCAAATGTTTTCACACCTAAATGAATGCTTGGTAGGGCAGATGTATCTAAAATGTGTTCTACTGCAGTGTACGTGGTCACTAATCTAAAAAACTTTATGGAAATTTGTCATTTAACTGTAGGAGTATCTAATAACAAAAAAGTTAATTCAGAAGCCAAAAATAGTTTAAAGCAGAGGTTTAGAGGGATATTAAAGAGAAAATTAAACTTTCATGATTCAGATAGAGCGTGCACTTATAAACAACTTCACTACTATTATTTAACTGCTTCTTTCTCTTGGTATCTTGGTATGCTTTGTTGAAAAGCATACCTAGGTAGGCTCATAAGCAACAATAGAGCTAGCTGCTGTTTGGTGGCTGCACATATACCTTGTCATTGGTTCACCTGATGAGCTCAGCTAGCTCCTAGTTGTGCATTGTTGCTTCTCCAATAAAGGATACCAAGAGAATGAAGCATATTTCATAATAGAAATAAGTTGGAATGTTGTTTAATATTGTATGCTCCACCTGAATTATAAGAAAATAAAAAAGGTTTCATATTCTTTTAAACATTAGCATACTACAGTATATAAAGACTACTGTTTTTAATTTGAAGCATTCTGTTGCTAATCCTAACTTCCCTTTGTACTCCGAACATACAGGGAACGCATCATATTACAAGGATACTTTACAAATTCGATTGCATGGGTCTTCAAATATCCCAGGCCAACTGACTCGTTAAATGAGGACATATTGTAATGAATGTTACGTTCTACAAAGAAAAAAGGAACAAAAAACAATTAACCTACAGCAATACAAAGTTGTAATTAAAATGTATTATGTATTAAACAACACAGTTATACATAAGTTCTAAAAAGAAACGTATTTTAAACCCTATGATTTCCGGTAATAGCAATATGTTGATCATCAGGGGGCCTATTTATCAAGTAGGCTCGCCAGAACAGCAGTTATGAAGCAGCGGTCTAAAGACCGCTGCCTCATAACCTGTCCGCAATTCGAGTACGATAGGGTTGATTGACACCCCCCTGCTGGAGGCCGATTGGCCACGAATCTGCAGGGGTCGGCGTTGCACCAGCAGCTCACAAGAGCTGCTGATACAATGCTGAATATGGAGAGCGTATTGCTCTTCGCATTCAGCAAGGTCTGTCGGACCTGATCCGTACTGTTGTTAAATAGGCCCCCAAGAGTGGATATGATACCCTGTAATAATTTAATGCTTCCTTTTTTTAAAAAAAAAAACATTTTTATTTATACACCAATTACACCAACACCAACCCTGTACTAATGTAACTCAGCGCATTTTCAGAGGGAAAGAAAGGAGATATGCATTGTTTTGAAATGACTTTCAGTCTGTGTTGCATCCAAAGGGTTAATCATACAGAGACATTCTAAAGAAAACATGCTCTAATTTGTTATTACATGTAACATTAATATTAGGAACCCCTGAATGGGACTTTACCTAAATGTTTTAACTCCACAAAGGTTTTCTTTTCTCCAAATCTACTATTTAGAGTGTCATAGCTTTAGCATAAACATGTTAATATGCTACAATAAAGTTATGTTCCTCCTGATGTACCATAAGGAAAAAAAAATTATGATAGCTTGTAATAGCTGTACAATTCACAGTGCATAATTAATACAGTAAATGATATGAGAACTGGATTATATAACATCCAAAATAATGATTTATGTACAGCCTGAAAGAATCATTTCAAAGTAACCTGTTTTTGTCTTCTTACAAAACAGTGAACTCCATGAATTCTTTCATAATTATGTAGCACCCCCTTGTGGATATTTTCTTTAGTGCAGCTTAATTACTGCTATAATGTAGTTCAATTGCAGTCCTCAAAAGCACGTACATAATTTTGTCCTATCTATTTGCCATACAGTTGAAAGTCATTGCATTATTTCAGTACAAGAGCATTAATGATGATAAGCCATCTAAGTGAAGTGGACTATTTATGAAGCTATCCTAAGAATTTGTTACACTTACATTTAATTATAAAACATTGGAAGCCTTGACTGGTCTTCTGGTTCTTATCCACCCAAAGTAAGGAAGACAGAAACTTTAAATGGTTACTAAACCCAAAATATAATTCTATAAAATATGGTTGACTGTAAAAAAAAACCTGTTTATTTTGCCTGCTTTTCCTGATATTAATTTTTGAAACCTGTGTTTTTCAACCCCCTAGACAGGATGAATAACATTGGGCAGATTTTATAAACCTCTTCTTGTAACATGCCTAATAAGTGCAGGACCTCATTTATATCTGTCCATGACTGGCCCCAGTAAAGGAGATAAGATAAAAATGCAACAGAGGTTTTTCAAGGGGTTGATCCTGAAATGCAAAAACAATGCATATTTTGATTTAAAAAAAAAAAAGAAAAAAGTTTTGAATGATTTAAAAGTGTTTATTTTCACTGTGGATCATTTTCAAAATAGTGCTTAAAAAGACATTGTAGTGCAAAAATGTTTGTGGAAATCTATCAGCCAGATTATGAGTGGCGCGCTATTCGCTCAAACACAGCCAGAAGTAAACTTTTAACGCGCGCAGGTTAGCATGCATATTACAAGTTGAAAAAAAATTGATTGCTTGTGAGTGAAACTTCAGGACTTTGGATAATGTGACTGCATTAACGTCTTTTCCCCAAAGACATCAATGGAGTACGCAAACTGGAAAAAATTTAAAGACTTATCACTGGTGCTTTAACCCGACACGCATTAGACCAACTGCACTATCCCGAAGTAAGTTATGAATATTTTAAATCCCAATGTTCTTCACAAAAAAGCCATTTCTATTTATTTATATATATATATATATATATATATATATATATATATATATATATATACTTACCGGCCACTTTATTAGGTACACCTTGCTAGTACTGGGTTGGACTCCCTTTTGCCTTAATTCTTTGGGGCATAGATTCAACAAGGTGTTGGAAAAATTCCTCAGACATTTTGGTCCATATTGACATGAGCATCACGCAGTTGCTGCAGATTTGTCGGTTGCACATCCATGATGCAAATCTCCCGTTCCACCACATCCCAAAGGTTCTCTATTGGATTGAGATCTGGTGACTGTGGAGGCCACTGGAGTACAGTGAACTCATTGTCTTCCTCAAGAAACCAGTTTGAGATTATTTGAGCTTTGTGACATGGTGCATTATCCTGCTGGAAGTAGCCATCAGAAGATGGGTAAGCTGTAGTCATAAAGGGATGGACATGGTCAGCAACAATACTCAGGTAGGCCTTGGCGTTTAAACGATGCTCAACTGTTACTAAGGGGCCCAAAGTGTGCCAATAACATATCTCCCACACCATTACACCACCACCAGCCTGAACCGTTGATACAAGGTAGGATGGATCCATGCATTCATGTTGATTACGCCAAATTCTGACCCTACCATCTGAATGTTGCAGCTGAAATCGAGACTCATCAAACCAGGCTACATTTTTCCAAGCTTCTATTGTCCAATTTTGGTGAGCCTGTGCGAATTGTAGCCTCAGTTTCCTGTTCTTAGCTGACAGGAGTGGCACCCAGTGTGGTCTACTGCTGCTGTAGCCCATCTGCTTCAAGGTTCAACGTGTCGTGCATTCAGAGATGGTATTCTGCATACCTTGGTTGTAAATAAGTTATTTAAGTTACTGTTGTATTTCTATCATCTCAAACCAGTCTGCCCATTCTCCTCTGACCTCTGACATCAACAAGGCATTTTCGTCCACACAACTTCCGCTCACTGGATATTTTCTCGTTTTCACTGTTAACAGTTTTTTAAATACTCAGATTAGCCCGTCTGGCACCAACAACTGTGCCACATTCAAAGTCACTTAAATCCCCTTTCTTCACCACGTCTAGATGCCTAAATGCATTACATTGTAGCCGGTGAGAGTATATATATATATGTGTGTGTGTGTTTTGTATATATATATATATATATATATATATATATATATTTATGCATATATATAGGTATATAGGTATATACAGATATATATTTAAGAATGCATTTTTAAAAATGCATAGAACATTTTCCCCTATGAGAAGAACATTGGAATGTAATAAATAAAATACAGTACATAAACAGAAAACACATTATTAAATATTAAATTAATAAATTAATTTAATGTTTTAGGTATTTTTCTACTTTGGAGTGGAAAGGGCTCTAAAGTATAAATACATATGTATATATGTGTATACATGTGTATATATATGTATATATATATATATATATATATATATATATATATATATACACATGTATACATATACACATATACATATATACACATATAAACATAAATACACATGTATACACATATATACAAATGTATATATACATACATGCACATATTTAGACATATATATGTATGTATACATTGTAACCCCTTCCATTCAAATAACTTGTCATACACTGTATACCTTTTAACCCTTATAACACTTTAGTTTAATGTATTTGTGTTGTGTTTGGTGCATCTTTATATTTCACACTAACCTATTACGATATCCTGACAAGGGCAATTTTAGTTTGCACTTGTGTGGCTGTGTTTACTTTCATATTGTAGTACGAGCACAATATCACGTGCGAGCTAATGTTAGCGTGCCACTTGTAATCTAGCCTTATGTGTTTGAACTCCACAAAGGGTTAAACACATAGGTAATATTCTGCACAAGAATCACTCGCTTTGCATTCTTTAAGCTGAAGACAGTGATTGGTGGGGCCATGCAAATGCTGATTTAAACATGCTCACCAGCTGTTTCCTGCTTGGGACCTGCAGTTGTCTGTGGGTCTTGGGTGGAATTGTAACTGTGCTTAATCCCTTTGCAGGGTTAAACACATAGAGTTCCGTGGTGATTAATGGAAAAATGACATTCACTAACAAAATAGAGCATTTCATGTTTGCACTGCAATATCCCTAAAATTGCTGATTTTTAATGCCCCCTGCAGTAGCGGTTATAACAAGGGAAGGAAGGTTAGCACTTTAATTAAAGGGAAAGAAAATATACTTAGTTTACATAGTAGTATTTTAGAGGGAAATTAGGAACGGCCAATGGGGAAATACACATGAAACAGATCTTTTGCACTTTCTAGACACCCTGGAGGACATTTAATACGCAGCGGATACTACTTTCTCTGTGCAATGTTTCCGGCTCACGGGAAATAGAAGTTAAGAAGCAGTAGTCGTAAGGTGGCGGACTTCAATAATCCAGATCCGATATGATCAGAAATATTGACACCCCCTACTAGTGGCCGATTGGCTATGAATGTGCAGGGGCCGGAATTGCACAATCATTTCACCAGAAACACTTGTGCAATGTTAAATGCTGACAGCGTATGCTGTCGGCTTTTAGCGAGGTCGAGCGGACATTGAATCATGTCCGCTGGACCCATAGTAAATCTACCCCCTTCTCTACATAATGGACCTTTTCTCAGCTATCATCGCTAGGCTCTGTACAGTTTAATGTTTAATGAGAGAAATAAATTAAATGCGGTTTATTTTACCTTCTGCCACTTTGAAGCCTTGAAACTTTACAGGTTGAGCATAGTTGATCATTGTTGACAGAAATGGATGAATATTAGTTGTAGCGCCTACATATTTATAGGATGCCATCCAAGCTTGTTCATCTTCAACCGTTATTGCACCCTATAAAAAGAATCATTACGTAGTAATAATAATAATATTAATAATAACATAGACAAAACATTAAAGGGACATGAAACCTTACATTTTTGTTTCATGATTCAGATAGAGTATATAATTTGAAACTATTTTCCAAAGTATTTCCATTATCAAATTTGCTTCATTCTCTAGGAATCCTTTGTTTCCTCTCTCGGAATCCTTTGTTGAATGAGCAGCAATACATCATTGGGATGCAAGCTGAACACACTGAGTGAGCCAATCACAAGAGACATATATGTGTAGCCACCAATCAGCAGCTAAGTACCAATAGCGCATCACTGCTTCTCAGCCTGCATACGTATGCTTATCAATGAAGGGTACCAAAAGAACAAAACAAATTAAATAATACAATTGGAAAGTTGGTTAAAACTGCATGTTCGATCTAAATCATGAAAGTTAAATGTTTACTTTACTGCCCCTGCACTACACTGATATTCCAGAGAAAAGCTAGATAAATGATAGAAATACTATAATAGACTTTAGGGGTAAAATTACAGTGTGATTGATAGATAGATAGATAGATAGATAGATATAAACAGGCAGATAGAGAACAGTGTAGTTACAGCAGTCAGTTACAATGCAGATGCAAAGGGAAGTTACATTCATTATATTGTGATTGTAGCATAAAATGACATAAATTGATGCTATTGTTACAAATAAATCACAAAAATACTTCTTGCAATTACAAATGATTACCTTTTTATTGTTATTTTCTTGTTCAGCGTCTTCAATAGCCTAAAAACCATAGATAATATTAGGATACACAAAGTATAGTTGTTTTACACAACCCCCCCCCCTTGTCACATACAGATAATATGCAAATAAATATAACATGAGTCAACTTTCCTAATTGATTTTCCAATATAGGTCTTATATCTATTAAAGATCAAACTGTATAGGACCCTAACCATAGCTAAAGGGTAATAAACCCAATTTTTTTCTTTCATGATTCAGATAGAGCATGCAATTTTAAGCAACTTTCTAATTGATTCCTATTATCAAATCTTCTTTGTTCTCGTGCTATCTTTATATAAAAATCAGGAATATAAAGTTTAGGAGCCAGCCCATTTTTGATTCACAACCTGGGTTAATACTTTCTTATTGGTTTGCCACCACACTATCCAGGGTTCTGAACCTAAAATGGGCTGGCTCCTAAGCTTTATATTCATGCTTTTTAAATAAAGATAGCAAGAGAACAAAGAAAAATTAATAATAGGAGTAAATAAGAAAGTTGCTTAATATTGCATGCTTTATCTGAATCATGAAAGACAAAATTTGGCTTTAGCATCCCTTTAACCTCATGGGCCCGATCCGATATGCAGCGTCGCCCGCAAAAGCTGGCGACGGTAAATTTTGCGCTGGTTTGGTATCACATATACGCCGTAACCTAGAAGTTACGCTCGTATATTTCTGCCTTCGGCCGTAGTTTTTTGGCCCATAGACAGGTATACCAAACCAGCGCAGTTTGGTATCCAATATACAGCGTAAGGACTTACGTGGCAAAAATGGAGAAATCTTACTCCATTTTCACCTCGCCACAAAATGCAGGCGTAGTAAGCCTTACGCTGAGTATTGGAGCCCCGTAGCTCCCTAAACTGCAAAATAAAACCTAACACACCTAAAACACCTAACGCATGCGCAATGTCTATCTACCTGTCAACCGCAATCCCCTGCCGCAATCCCTAATAAAGTGTTTAACCCCTAAACCGCTGCTGCCGGACCCCGCCGCCACCTACATTAAATGTCTAACCCCCTAATGTGATCCCCCTACACCGCCGCCACCTACATTAAAATTATTAACCCCTAATGTAATCCCCCTACACCGTCGCCATCTATATTAAAATTATTACCCCCTAATGTGAGCCCCCTACCCCGCCACCACCTATTTTAACTATATTACCCCCTAATCTAATCCCCCTACACTGCCGCCACCTATAATAAATGTATTAACCCCTAATCTAATCCCCCTACACCGCTGCCACCTATAATTAATGTATTACCCCCTAAAATACTAAAATGTCCCTACCCTAAACTAAAGTACATATAGCCCTGAAAAGGGCCTTTTGCGTGGCATTGCCCCAAAGTAACCAGCTCTATTACCAGCCCTTAAAAGGGCCTTTTGCAGGGTATTGCCCCAAAGTAACCAGCTCTATTACCAGCCCTTAAAAGGGCCTTTTGTAGTTTAAATAAGTGGCGGCGGGGTAGGGGGCTCACATTAGGGGGTAATAATTTTAATATAGATGGCGGCGGTGTAGGGGGATTACATTAGGGGTTAATAATTTTAATGTAGATGGCGGCGGTGTAGGGGGCTCACATTAGGGGGTTAGACATTTAATATAGGTGGCGGCGGTGTAGGGGGATTAGATTAGGGGTTAATAATTTTAATATAGGTAGCGGCGGTGTAAGGGGGTCAGATTAGGGGGTAGTACATATAATGTAGGTGGCGGGGGTAGGGGGCTCACATTAGGGGGTAATATAGTTAATGTAGCTGGCGGCGGGGTCTGGGAGCGGCGGTTTAGGGGTTAATACATTTATTGTTAGGAGTGAGAGGGGGGATTGCGGATAGAGGGATATACGTGTCGGGCTATGTTTGAGAGGTGTGTTAGACAGTTACGGGAGATTTTATAATTTAGTCCATTTTTGTAGGTGGCGGCAGTTTCTAAAGTGCCGTAAGTCACTGGCGACTCCAGAAATTTGTACTTACGCAGATTTCTGGACATCGCTAGTTTGTCAGACTTACGGCACTTTAGCATCTGACAGCGCCGTATATGTGATAGCTTGAGTTGCGAGCTAAAACTACGGGCGGCGCAGGTTTCCACGCTTGCGCCGAAACCTGCGCCGTATAACGGATCGCGCCCCAGATGTTTTGTTTGCAAATCTAGATTTTATAAAACTGTTAAATATGCATTGGATTCCACAAATTACAGTAAATGAAAAACATGCATTATCTTTTTTGTAATAAAAACAGTAATTTAGTTTATAGAATTGCTAATTAAAGGCAGCTTTAGAAAATGTCCAATTTCTGACACTCTTATGTGACAAAAGCAGCCAATCATGACTTCCGTAGCTCAATAAAACTGGTGCTCTTTGTGTTTGGATGTATTGGCTAAATTCATGTATAAATATATAAAACGTGTTTTAATAGAAATATATAAGATTTTATAAGACATCTTCACAAATGTAATGAGCACAAAATGATGCACTAATATTAATACATTGCAGAATACAATTATGTTTATTCTTTCATGATGCAGTTTTCCACAAAAAAAAAAACATTTAAAATTGTATCGTTAATTCCCATTGGTCTGCCCCATGTCCAGATATGCAATATAATTATTACACAATGCCACACTATACAGCCAACAGTTCAAGCACCAACAATCGGGTGTAATCTGGTGCAGGCAGTAAAGCCAGTGATGGAACAGGTAAAGATCAAACTACTACCTATTTATTTTGTAAAACTGAAAACCCTAAATGTGACAGACGCATTAAGATTAAAAAAAGAATTCTAGATTTTTCATGATCTAACTGTTATCCAATTATAATGGCAGCATGTACCTTTTTTGCATTATTTATGGCAATTTCCTTTTGACTGAGGTCATCTGCTGAAAGCTCGCTTCCAAACTTGAACTCTGGATGTGCTTCCTCTTCTTGATCAGCTAAATAAAAGCCAACATGCAAAAAGTTATTATTTCCCAGTGCATAAATAAAAAATAAAATAATTTAACAAGCAATGCAGTCTGTCATTATAAGCTAGAAACATATTTTATGTTCTACTGTTATGCTATTGCAGCGTGAGAAGCAGGATGGCAATCCTGTGATAATGATTTAAAGGGACATTAAACACTTTCAGATGGTAATATAAAATGATAAATCTTATATATATAAAAAAAATCTGCAATATACTTTCATTTTTAATTTTGTCTCTTTTTCCTGTAATTGCATTCTAAAATTGTGAGTTTTTCAGCTCCTGTTAGAAATGGAAGTGCAGAACAGTGTTATATCCCACATAGCTATTGGCTGCTCACTCTAGTGACCTATTTATAACTGTCCCTAATTGGCCACAGCAGAGAAGGTAACCTAAGTTACAACATGGCAGCTCCCATTGTTTTATAGACACTAAAACTTTACACTTATTTTGTTAATATTTAAAAAGCTATTGAAACTTTAAAAATACGTCTATATGTTATTCTCAGACTAATCTTTTCTTTGAATGCATCATTCTATCTAGCATTTATTTAGTGTTTAATGTCCCTTTAAAAGAACAGCCTAGTCAAAATTAAACTTTCATGAATCAGATAGGGCAACTTTCCAATGTACCTTTATCATCATTGGAAGCTAAACCTAGGTAGGCTCATATGCTTAATTATAAGCCCATGAAGGCCACCTCTTATCTCAGTGCCTTTTGACAGTTTTTCACAGCTAGACAGCACTAGTTCATGTGTGCCATATAGATAACATTATGCTCACTCCCGTGGAGTTATTTATGAGTCAGCACTGAGTGACTAAAATGCAAGTATGTCAAAAGAACTGAAATACGGGGGCAGTCTGCAGAGGCTTAGATACAAGGTAATCACAGAGGTAAAAAGTATATTAATATAACTGTGTTAGTCATGCAAAACTGGGGAATGGGTAATAAAGGGATTATGTTTCTTTTTTTAAGCAATAACAATTCTCGAGTAGACTGTCCCTTTAAGTTGTTTTATTCATTCATATGCTGGAAAAAAGATGGAAGCCGAGTTTAATTTGTTTGAAGCTTTATATGAGAAGAATCTAGCTAGGGTGTTAATTAATTAATTAATCAATTATAGCAATATATTATAAAGTGCTATATCCTTACTTTATACATTATGCACTATACCACTAACAAATTATATTTCTAGTTCTTTGAAATGCCTAACTTAACATATCTGCATATCCTAATTACAATGTTCAGTCACTGAATACATATTTAACTATTATAGGTTAGAGTGGCAGCTCTTTAATTATCATAAACAAATATAAGTTAATAGCTTTATAGGCCTGGTGCCAGGGACTCTATGATCCAATAAGATTAATACTTAATATGGAAAATCATAATACTGAACCTTACACATATCTGTAAAGCAAAAAGTAATAATGTAAAAAAACAGAAACAAAATCTTATGGTATGTCTATGAAACATCCAAATTATAAAACCTGTAATTATAAATACAATGCAAAAAAGCAGAACACCTATGATTGCACCTTAAACTTTACAATGAAACATTAGTAATTGTCATTATTATTAAAAAATCCTCTGTGCAAATGACACGTATATGCATTAGTTACACCAATCTCTTGGTTACGTTCGCTGATTATGTCTCACAAGAAAACCGGCACTTCAGGATTAACACCCTCCTTTAAGTATCAGCAGCGCAAGAAAATATCAGGTCATTCGGTTTCTCTAGACATAGAATAACGCACATATAAAGTATTCAGGCACTCTGGGGTTAATTGCATGCCGGAATCTATAATGCTGACTATAACTTGTGCAACCATGGCTTGTGTGATTATAAGTTCTTAATACTGCAACTTTTCAACGTTAAATGCAATGAGATTTGACTTGATGGTAATCAGTATTCATCTGGAACCACAAGGCAACCAGGATTATCACATCCGCCACAGAGTGAATCATACACTATTTCACCTTGTCTTTATATCATCAGTCAGAGTATGGTAATGTGTTAGTCCACACTGAGTGCCTGAGGATAAAAGCATTGTAGTAATGGCAATATTTTAAAAAGGGATCAGTTGTGCAATCGAAATGATAAAAAGGGTTGAAATCAGTGTTTTTCTGTAAATCTCTGTGGGAAGCGATGCTTTTCTGATACTGGAATTTAAAAAAAAAAAATCATTGCCATCTACATTATTAGATGTAATGTAAATGATCCCTTTACACAGTATTGTATGGAAATACAATTTACAAGTGTCATCAGAAACTTAACCCCTTTTGTTACAATACAATAATGAAACTAGGACATGAAAAAACATAAATTATGCTTACCTGATAATTTCATTTCCATCTGTATGAGGAGAGTCCACGGCTTCATTCCTTACTTGTGGGAATACAGAACCTGGCCACCAGGAGGAGGCAAAGACACCCCAGCCAAAAGCTTAAATACCTCCCTCACTCCCCTCATCCCCCAGTCATTCTGCTGAGGGAACAAGGAACAATAGGAGAAATATCAGGGTATAAATGGTGCCAGAAGAACAAACAAAAGTTTTGGTCCGCCCAACTGAGAAAACGGGTGGGGGCCGTGGAAATGATCAGTTAAGCATAATTTATGTTTTCCATCTTAATATGAGGAGAGTCCACGGCTTCATTGCTTACTTGTGGGAAACATATACCCAAGCTCTAGAGGACACTGAATGAAAATAGGAGGATAAAAGAGAGGCAGACCATATTCTGAGGGCACCACAGCCTGCAAAATCTTTCTCCCAAAAGCTGCTTCAGCTGAAGCAAACACATAAAATTTGTAAAACTTTGAAAAAGTATGTAAGAAGGACCAGGCAGCCGCCCTACAAATCTGCTCCATAGAGGCCCAAGAAGAAGTCACAGGTCTAGTTGAATGAGCCGTAATCCTCTAAGGAGGCTTATGTCCCGCTGTTTCATATGCTAAGCAGATAATGCTCCTCAACCAAAAAGAGAGGGAAGTGGCAGAAGCCTTCTGCCCTCTTCGCTTCCCAGAATAGACAACAAACAATGCAGAATCCTTCATAGCCTGAAGATAGAATTTCAAATCTCGAACCACATCCAAATTATATCGTTCTTTCTAAGAAGAAGGATTAGGACACAAGGAAGTAACCACAATCTCCTGATTGATGTTGCGATCAGACACCACCATAGGGAGGAAACCCAACCCAGTGCGAAGAACAGCCTTATCATCATGAAAAACTAGGTAAGGATCACATTGCAAGGCCTCCATCTCAGAGACTCTGCGTGCTGAGGCAATAGCCAGTAGAAAAAGAACTTTCCAAGACAGTAACTTAATGTCAACCGAATGCATGGGCTCAAAAGGAGCCCTCTGCAAAACCTTAAGAACTAAATTTAAACTTCAAGGAGGAGCGGAATGTCTAAACACAGGCCTGATTCTGGACAGAGCCTGAACAAGACTGCATATCGGGAAGCTCAGTGAGCCTCTTGTGTAATAACACAAATAGCGCAGAAATCTGTCCTTTTAAGGAACTAGCGGCAAGTCCTTTCTCCAAACCGTCCTGGAGAAAGGAAAGAATCCTGGATACCTTGACCTTATGCCAGGGGAATCCACGTTCGTCACACCAGAAAAAGTAGGTCCTCCACACCTTATGATAGATGCGACAGGTAACCAGCTTTCTTGCTTGAATGAGAGTATCAATCACTCTCTCAAAAAAAACTCTCTAAGCTAGGACTAGGCATTCAATCTCCATGCAGTCAGCCTCAGAGAGTCCAGATTTTGATGAACAAAGGGATCCTGTTCCAGCAGATCCCTGCAACAAGGTAACCTCCATGGAGGAGATGACAACATCCCCCCCGGATCCGCAAACCACATCCTTTAAGGCCACAATGGAGCAATTAGAATAGTTGAAGCTTGCTCCTGCTTGATGAGGGCCACTACCCGAGGTAGAAGTGGTAACGGTGGAAAAATGTAAACTAGGTTGAACCCCCAGGGCACTGCTAAGGCATCTATATGTTCTGCCTGAGGATCCCTGGCCCTCGCCCCGTATCAGAGTAGCTTGGAATTGAGTCTGGACCCCATGAGATCTATCTCTGGCATCCCCCATCTGTTGCAAATCTCCGCAAACACCTTGGGATGGAGAGATAATCTCCGCAAACACCTTGGGATGGAGAGATCATTCTCCCAGATGAAACAATTGTCTGCTGAAAAAATCCGCTTCCCAGTTATCTCCACCCGGAATGTGGATTGCTGACAGCGAGCAGCTGCGGGCTTCTACCCATTACAGAATCTGAGATACTTCCCTCATGGCTATGGAGCTTCTCGTCCCCCCCTGATGGTTGATGTAAGCCACCGAGGTAATGTTGCCTGATTGGAATCTGATAAACTGGGACAAACCCAGAAGAGGCCAAGCCTTCAAAGCATTGAAGATCGCTCAAAGTTCCAAAATGTTGATCGGGAGAAGCGATTCCTCTCGAGTCCACTGGCCCTGTGCCTCCCTGGCACCCTAAACAGCTCCCCATCCTGATAGACTTGCGTTAGTAGTCACAATCTCCCAGGATGGTCTCAAGAAGGATGTCCCCTGGGACAGGTGATCTGGACAGAGCCACCAAGAGAGCAATTCTCTCGACTGGTTGTCCAGAGAAATCTGTTGGAATAGATCCGAGTGATCATGTTCCATTGCCTCAGCATGCACAACTGAAGAAGTCTGAGATGGAACCTGGTGAATGAAATGACATCTATGTTGGACACCATGAGGCCAATTACCTCCATACACCTGGCCACAGATGGTCTTAAGGAGGTCTAGAGGGCAAGACAGTTTGAAGCAATTTTGCAATGGTTTCTGGTCTGTAAGGAATATCTTCATGGATATGGAATCTATTATCATGCCCAGGAATTCCACTCTGGTACTGGGAACCAGAGAACTCTTTCCTAAGTTTATCTTCCATCCATGAGATTGAAGTAGAAGCAGCAGAGCTCTTGAATGGTCTTCTGCCAGCCAGCAGGACAGAACTTGGACCAGGATGTTGTCCAAGTATGGAGCTACTGCAATACCCCTGGATCTTGCCACAGTGAGCAGAGCCCCTAGAACCTTCGTAAAAAAACTCTTGGGGCAGTAGCCAGACCAAATGGGAGAGCCACAAACTGGAAGTGTTGGTCCAGAAAGGCGAATCTTAAGAACTTGAAGTGATCCCTGTGTATTGGTACATGAAGGTAAGCATCCAAGTCTATTGTAGTCATAAACTGTCCCTCTTGAACTAATGGCAGAATTGACCTTATCGTCTCCATCTTGAACGATGGCACCGACAGAAACTTGTTTAATCACTTTAGGTCTAGAATCAGGCGAAACGTATCCTCCTTCTTTGGGACCACAAAAAGTTTTGAGTAGTATCCCAGACCTCTCTCTGCTGGAGGTACTGACACAATCACTTCTAGGGAGGAGAGATCCCTCATGCACCCTAGAAAGGCATCCCATTTATCTGGTCTTGAAGACAGGTATGATAAGAGGAATCTGCCCTTGGGTGGATAAGATTTAAAACCTATCCTTTAACCCTGAGCAATGACCTCCAGAACCCAAGGGTCTTGCACGTCTCCCAGCCAAGCCTCCACAAAGAGAGATAGTCTGTCCCCAACACGATCCAACGATGGATCGGGGGCCGCCCCTTCATGCCGATTTAGTCTCAGTGGGCTTCTTGTTCTGCTTGGACTTATTCCAAGATTGAGAAAGTTTCCAAGTTTCCTTGGACTGATCCTGCTTCGTGGAGGGCTGCTGGCGTTGGGATTTATCAGAACGAAAGGGACGAAAATTAGGACCCTGCCCTTTAGGTTTGTGCTTCTTATCCTGCGGTAAGAAGGCACCCTTGCCTCCAGTGACCGTGGATATGATAGAGTCCAGTCCTGGACCGAAAAGAACCTTTCCCTTAAATGGAATGGAAAGCAATCTAGATTTTGAAGTCAGGTCAGCGGACCAAAACTTCAGCCACAGAGCCCTACGGGCCAGAACAGAAAGGCCTGATGTCTTGGCATTCAAGCAAATAATCTGCATGTTAACATCGCAAATATTTATGAATTATTAAACAAATTAGCTACCCTCAAGGCCTTAATTCTTTCCTGCATCTCATCGAGTGGAGTCTCCACCTCGATCATCTCCGATAGAGAGTCACAACAATATGTAGCGGCTCCAGCCACCGCAGCAACCGCCACTGCAGGTTAAAATAAGAACTGTGCTGAAACATCTTTCTCAACAGAGTTTCTAATTTCTTATCCATGGGCTCCTTAAATGATGAACTATCCTCAAGCGGGATAGTGGTGCGCTTAGCAGCACCACTGTAGTATTTCCAATCTTTTTTTCTTTATTCCATGACACAAGCACAGCAATAAAATAGAATGTTCTATTTTATTGCTGTACTTGTGTCATGGAATAAAGAAAAAAAGATTGGAAATACTACAGTGGTGCTGCTGTGATTTTGTTCATCAGAAAAGTCTGGTAGTAAGAGGGCCCCTCCCGAAGGAGGATTAGTCGTGCAATGGGGAGCTGCATGTGTAATCGGAGATGATTGCAGGGAATGCACCTTTCGGGACGGAGACCCCTTAGAGGTGGACGGCTCAGTTGTACTAAACATCTTAGTCTTTTTAAATATAACTACTTTATTAAGGCATGTGGAACATAGTTAAGCAGGTGGGTATACCGTAACCTCCTCACAATAAAAACAGGTATTAGCTCTTGGTAAAGAGGGAGTACCCTCTAACGCAACAGAGTCCTCCATAGCTTGCACTTTTAAAATGGACTATCTCAAAAGTAAATGGCACCTTTATACCCCAATGGCTGGGGCACTCACCACCTCCTATGACCCAGGCCCCACAGAGAAACCTCTTCTTCTCCTGTAAACCACACAGTCAGGAAAGAGGAAGTTAATGAGGCTACACCCGGTCACATGGAGTGCGATGCAGGACCACCCCTGCTGCAAGTAGAAAAGCACACCAAATTGATATGTTGCGAAGTTATACAAAACAAAAGGAAAACCTGAATGTTCCCACATCTGCCAGAGCCTCATCTCACACATGTTGCAGCATAAAACATAATAAAGCAAATTATGTATACATCCCCCCTGTTCAATAATCCTCTTCTGGAGATATTAACCCTTGATTCCTTACAGATAAAGGAGTCACACTGTGACCCTGTCTTCTTACGTTATCATAAGATATAAAATGAAACGATCTTACCGGAATCATCACCGTGGAACAGACACACAGCCTCTCAAGTTTGACAGTCTTGTAGCATTGCACCTGACATGGACTTGAGTGATAGAAGCAGACAGTGAAACTCGTCAACACTGATTGCTTAGGAGTTGTTAATACGAGTCTGGATGGTTCCGCAAAAAGACTCTCCCTGCATCTCCAGACCCTAACATTCATCAATGCTCTCACTGAGAGGCTGACAAGACTACTTAAAACTCCAGTCCCATAGAGAAGAGTACTACCCTACATAAGAGACTAGTCCACATTTTCCGACACTTCTCTGCCATCCTCCTGTGACGAAGGGCAAAGAATGACTGGGGGGATGAGGGGACTTTGGCTAGGGTGGCTTTGTCTCCTCCTGGTGGCCAGGTTCTGTATTCCCACAAGTTAGGAATGAACCCATGGACTTTCCTCATATTAAGATGGAAATAAACCAATAGAAGCTCGGGAATTGTGAGTATATTGTACATATGTATACAATGTTTTATTTATATGTATTTTATTGTATGATGTTATATGTATTTTAAGTCTTGTTTTGTTTTAAAAATTGTGGTACTTTTTACTAAATAAATACATAAAAAACATGTTTTACACAGTTCCAATTTGAAAAAAATATATTTGGAAAACTAGAAAGCCATATTACCTTCTATAAAATATTAATATCATGAACATGAAATGTTCTTCCTTAAAAAATTGATTGTTAAAGTGCAATGAGTAATACACATAAACACACACATATATAAAAAAGGTCTACCCCCGATGTTTCCGGTTTCCTGGAAACATAAGTTAAGAAGCAGCGGTCATAAGACTGCTGCTCTCCTCCGCTTCCTCTGAGGTGGTGGACTGCAATCATCCCTATAAGATACGATCTGGATGATTGACACCCCCTGCTCCGACTGGCCGCGAATGTGCAGGGGGCGGCTTGTGCAATGTTAAATGCCGATAGTGTATGCTGTCGGCATTTAGCAATGCTGGGCAGACATGAATCGCTGCAGCGAGTCATGTTAGCCCGGCATTTGATAAATCGGCCCAATAGACTTATTAAACTGTATAAATTAAAGCTCAACATAACAAATCATATATTGCAAGTTCTATTAATAAAATCTTGTTAGAAATACCGTTTTCTATTTCCTCTTCAATGTCATCTTCCAGAATACTAACGGGAGCTACTGTTTCACCGGATTCCATCATACTTTTTAACGCCTCAAGCTGTTCTGTTGAAATAAAATTCAGTCATTAAATAAGATTGTAAAAAAAACTAAAACAAAGTGCCAAATATTTTATAAAAAATGTGACAATTTGAATAAAGAGATTTATGTATATATAAGGTTTAGTGAACTGAAGGCCCTGGGGCCACAGTGGGCCCTCTCCATGGCATTTCATATGACTTTCAACTCCAAACTGAATATTGTATGTGTTGGATGCAAAGGAAACATTTCAAAAAATGTATGTAATATTGGTAACATTCCTGATGTTTATTCTTAGAGATGTAGAAGCCAGAGCAGTGAGAGAGATTCTGTATGTATATGTTTCTGAATGTGTGCAATAATATTAGGTACGTCATGGCACTATAATGGTACATGAGAAAGTCAAAATAAATAATATACCGTTGTTATATCATCCCTGTTTTGTTAATATGAGTATGGGTTACATTTTAGTTTCAATTAGAAATTGAACCTCCATGTAAGAAAATTACCCCTAACACATATCACCAGACAACTGCTAGATTTCCAAAATGTGACCAGCACTTTTATATTATACACAGAATAATTTCTGACAGACTATTATACAGTCATGGCCAAAAATATTGGCACCACTTTGCCCAGGAAACTGTTGTAATTACAAAGGTTTAGGAATTCTCATGTTTATTTATTTTGTTTGTATTGGTATGAAACTAAAAAGTGGGGGAAAAAAGCAAAATCTGACACATTACACGCAAAACTCCAAAAATTTACTGGACAAAATTATTGGCACCTTCTCAAAATTGTAAGAAATAACTGCATTCCAAGTTTGTGATGCTCCTGTAATTTGCAATTAAACTCACCTGTATCAATTAACAGGTGCTGACAATATAGAAATCACACCGGCAACCAGTTAAAATGGTAAAAAATGTACTCAACCTTTCTGTTGTATGTCTCTGTGTGCCACACTGTGCATGGAGAAGAGAAAGAGCAGCAAAGAATTGTCTGAGTTTTTGAGAACAAAAATTGTCCAAAAGCATTGACAATCTCAAGGTTACAAGTCCATCTTCAGAGATCTTAATGTTCCTGTGTCCACTGTAAGCAGTTTACAGCCAATGGCACTGTAGCTAATCTCCCTGGACGTGGCTAAAAGAGAAAAGTTGATCCAGGGTACAAATGTGTCAGCTAATACTATATGTCACCATCTGAATGAAAAGAGACACTATGGTAGGAGACTCAGGAGGACCCCACTGCTGACACAGAAACATAAAAAAAGCCAGATTGGAGTTTGCCAAAAACTTACCTGAGGAAGCCAAAATCCTTTTGGGAGAATGTGCTGTGGACAGTTGAAACAAAATTACAGCCCATCATTCTACTGTTTTTAGAAAAAGAAATGAGGCTCTAAAAGAAAAGAATACAGTCCCTACAGTCAAACATCATGGAGGTTCACTGATGTTTTGGGGTTGCTTTGCTGCTTTAGGCATTGGATGTCTTGACTGTGTGCATGGCATTATTCAATCTGAAGACTACCAAAGAATTATGTGGTGCAATGTAGGCCCAGTGTCAGAAAGCTGGGTTTCCATCAGAGGTTATGGGTCGTACAGCAGGACAATGACCCAAAGCACGTGTCAAAAAGCACCCAAAAATGGTTTAAGACAAAGCGCTGGATCTCAATCTCATAGAGTGCCTGTAGAGAGATCGCAAAGCAGCAGTTGGGAAAAGGAACCCTTCCAATCTGAGAAACCTGGAGCAGTTGGCGAAAGAAGAGTGGTCCAAAATTCCAGTAGACATGTGTAAGAAACTCATTAATGGTTACGATTGTTAGCAATTGTTTTCAGTTATTTTTTCCAAGGGATGTGCTACAAAATATTACATTGAGGGTGCCAATAATTTTGTCCAGTCCATTTTTGGAGTGTTACGTGGAATGCGTCAAATTTGGCTTTTTTTCTCCACTTTTTTTGTGTCATACCAATACAAACAAACAAAATAAACATGAGCAGTGGTGTCGCTACAGGGGGGCTAGGGAGGGCAATTGCCCACCCCATGATTATTCTTTGTCCCCCCATGTGCCCCCTCGCCACTGGTGCTTTCATTAATGCTCGAGTGTGAACTGATATAATATCTATGTTTTAAATGTTTATGTTTTTCTTTGTTTTGGCCGGCCGCCAGTGTTTTTTATTTCAACCCCCACACGTGCCTCACCATGCCTCGTGCCGGCTCTACATTGCTGCTATTTGCTCCTCCAGTTCCAGCCAGCCCTGGTCACGTTCCTACCAGCACAAGGTACATGACCGGAGACTGGAGAGGAAGAGGGAGGGGTCAGCGAGCAGGCACTGTGTACAGGACAAGAGCTAGAGACTATGAGCATGGGAAGGAGCAGCACTAGCAAGCACTGGCAGTCTGGCACTCTGGCAGACAAAGATCTGGTTCTTGGGTAAGTAAAGTCACTGACTGTCAGTCTCAGGACAACAGGGGTTACTTACTTTACATTCCACTAGATAACAGATTCACAAACGGCTTTATAATTAAATGCAGAAGACCAGTGTGTGCCGTGACTCGCTTTTACTTGCTTATTGCACCGGTTTGATAGCTAAGCTTTGTAGTCAACATTCTCCAGCTCTAAATGCATTATAATCTAGAACAGCCCTGCGCATCCCATTGCCATTCTGCATCCCCTGTTCCTTCCTTGCACATATTTTTCAGTTTATTAGTCACCACTTGCCACAACCTATACTTGCCAAGTTGCCTGCCAACTACTGTCTACACTACACGTCTCTTGTTTTCCTAATTCCTCCACTACATCTGTCACTGGTCTCGAGCCCCTGACAATTCCTTTAAATTAATTCAATAAGGATTTATTTATGTCTACGTGTTCCCATTACATCATTAACTATTCTATTGGACTCATTTAGATATATTGAGTTCAGTTCCATGCAAGGCACCAATATCTGCTGTATTACTAATTACTGTCTGTCTCAAAAAACACCAGGGAGACTATTAAAACATTTTTTATAAGAATAGGTAAGTTCCTCTGTTTGGAGAGAACAGTCACAGCTTATGACTAGGCTTTCAAGTTTCTAAGGACAATTAATAAGGTAGCACTAGCTATGAAATAATTACAAACAATGTTAAATTATATAAAAAAAATATATAATAATATTTCATTTTGCCATTTCTCAGACTACTTTAAATTTTCAACAGCATGCACTATGTGAATGAAAATTAACAGTAGGACGCACTAGGGTGTGAGGAAATGAGAGCAGGAAGTGCTGAGCTAATTAAAAAAAGATTTTTATAAAAGTATTACAATGTACTGGATATGTGTAGCCTGATCATTGTAGCTGTTTTATGTTCTTTTTAAGTTCAAAACACATTTTAATTGTTTTTAATTTGCGTATTACAAGATGCCTGAGCTGATCATGTCGGACAGACCGATAATAAATCGTCCCCTAAGTGATATTCTATTGTCTTTTTATCATGCACTTGTTGCAAATCTACTGAATTTACTGGTCCTTTAAAGGGTCATTATAGTTGAAGAATAATATGCTCTAATTTGTTAGAGCATGTCATTTTAACACTATAGACCCTACACTACTGTGTGTTTAACCCCTACAAAGGGGTTCATGATTCAGTATACAAATTCCAAGCATGCAGATCTATGATATGGTAGAAGCTAGAGATTCTTGCAGAAGGTTCTGCCCCATCAATGAACCTAGTCACCCATGGTCACAAAAGAGCTATGAAGACTTCCCATTGTTTCCTATTTCTACGTTTTAAACAGCAGTTATATCACCACAAGAAAACAATATTTAAAGAGAAAAAAAGGAAGGACTAGTTCACCCAAACACAGAATTTAGGTTGTACAAACTAAACAGTAAGAAAAAGAAAGACAAATGAACAATCTCTTTTGTCATTGTGACCAAATGAGTGACCCTCATACAAGTATCTGCTGAATTTGCTTTTGTCATTGTCACCAAATATCTCCCGAATTTGCTGCAGATAGATGGAGCAGTCAAAATTTGTGAGTTCCACTTAGATCAGACCCTTAGCCTTGGATCCCTTTTTGTCAGATACATTCTCAAATTAGATAAGAATCCTGGTCCTGCCACACCGCAATAAATAAAACAAATCTGCAAACCCTTTGTCAGTCAAATATACCTACTTTAGACCTTAGAACAGAATTATTACCCTGCAGTACTTCTGCTAGAAACGTACACAAATCAAATTAACCTCTGTCCCTAAAAACGGGATTAGTAAAGGGTATGATCTGAAAATGAAATTAAATAACATACTTATTTCCACTTCTGGTTTCAACCGCTTATTTTTAATTAGAATTTTTCTCTTGAGTTCATTCGGAGAGGGTAATGCTCGACCTGGTTCAAGCTGAAATGATAAATAAAAATAGTAACAAACATCTACAAAAACCTTGAAGAAATGATTATAATAATATACAATAAAATAATGAAAACATTATACCTCTACTTCAGGACAAACCTTCCAAATTTTTGCGGAACTATTTTATTATTCCCGTGAACTGATACTTCTTCCTTTCTCTGTCACTTAATATTTAACGGTACAATAAAGTATAAATTAAACTTTCATGATTCAGATAGAGCATGCAATTTTGCTTCTGTTATAGAGAGTGCTTCATTTTCTTGGTACTTTTTGTTGAATAGTAAAGCTAGGCAGGCTAAGGAGTATGCACATGTCTTTAAATCCATGGCAGCAGTGTCAGCAACAGTGTTTATAGTAAAACTGCACATTGTTGCTAACAATGCCCCTATAGAGTGTTAATGGTGCTATAGAGTGTTAAAGGTAAAATCAAAATTAATTGTTCATGATTCAGATAGAACATGCAATTTAAACAACTTTTTAATTTACTTCTATTATCAATTTTGCATTGTTTTCTTAGCATCCTTTGTTAAATAGGAAATCCAGGTAGGCTGATAGGCTTTTAGGATTGTGCACATGTCTTCAGCATTCTTTGTAAATAGTGACAGTGTCTGCAACTATGGATAACATTACTATAAACAGTGGTGTCAATCAACCCGATTGTATTTGATCGGGCTGATTTCTATCTGCTGCCCAGAGTAGGCGAACCAGTTATGGAGCAGCGCTCTTTAGACAGCTGCTTCATAACTTCTGAAGGCTTGCACGGAAACAGGGGCAACAAGCTCCATTCAGGGCTTGATAATTCGGCCCCTAGGCTTCTTTCAGCACCTTAGGCAAATGTCAAGTACCACAAACATCTGTATTTCCTGCTGACAAGAATAAAAGTCAAATGGGAAATTACTTTCTTGCGTTGCTTCTTTTTTTCCCTTTAATTTCTGGCAAGATGACACATTTTTCAAAAATATTGTGTTGGTCGACTTATATATTGATATATGTATGTATACAGTGCTTCAACGACAAGTTTAATCAATTAATTATTATAATAGCCCTTTATAATAATAAAACATCAAAGTGAAAAAGTAAAATGTGCCATATTTTCGAAAAGTAATACATTTTTTAAACATTATTTTAATTTAAATATTTTGTATGGCAAGTTTCAGCAGCTAGAACAATCCAAAAAGTTAAATTTGTTTGTTTTTATGTCTGAAAAACGTTTTCCAACGGCTTTGATAAGAGTAGTAAGTAGTTCTCTAAAGATTGGATAAGGCGTAAAGGGACATTATACACTAGATTTTTCTTTGCATATATGTTTTGTATACAATCCATTTATATAGCCCATCTGTGAGTGTTTTTGTAAACGACTCCTGCCGCTCCTGTTTGTCTAATCTGTCTTTTCATATGCAGGGAGGGGGGGGGGGGTTGCCCTTCTTGTTTTACCAACCCCTTTCTCTGGGTGTCCCAGCCTAAGCTCATTAACAGTGCTAAACTGGGAGCATCTAAGTAAGTTTTTAAAATGTTTTATAAAGGATTTTTAGATCAGTATCCGTGCATATTTTTCTTTAAAGCAGTGTCCATTACATACAGTTTTATGAAAATTGGTGTACACTATCCCTTTAATTGGCCCTACAACTCATTTTGGATAGATAAGCTGGAATTCGCCCAATTGTTAAAGGGCCATAATACCCAAATGTTTAAACACTTGAAAAGTGATGCAGCATAGCTGTAAAAAAGCTGACTAGAAAATATCACCTGAACATTTCTATGTAAAAAAGAAAGATATTTTACCTCAAAAGTTTCTCAGTAGCCACATCCCATTGTAAAGGACTTCTAAGCAGCAAATCACTAAGGCCTAGATTTGGAGTTTGGCGGTAAAAGGGCTGTTAACGCTCCGCGGGCTTTTTTCTGGCCCGCACCATAAATTTAACTCTGGTATCGAGAGTTAAAACAAATGCTGTGTTAGGCTCCAAAAAGGAGCGTAGAGCATTTTTACCGCAAAAGCAACTCTCGATACCAGAGTTGCTTACGGACGCGGCCGGCCTCAAAACTTGCTCGTGCACGATTCTCCCATAGGAAAACAATGGGACTGTTTGAGCTGAAAAAAAACCTAACACCTGCAAAAAAGCAGCGTTCAGCTCCTAACGCAGCCCCATTGTTTCCTATGGGGAAACACTTCCTACGTCTGCACCAAACACCCTAACATGTACCCCGAGTCTAAACACCCCTAACCTTACACTTATTAACCCCTAATCTGCCGCCCCCGCTATCGCTGACCCCTGCATATTTTTTTTAACCCCTAATCTGCCGCTCCGTAAAACGCCGCCACCTACGTTATCCCTATGTACCCCTAATCTGCTGCCCTAACATCGCCGACCCCTATGTTATATTTATTAACCCCTAATCTGCCCCCCACAACGTCGCCGACACCTACCTACACTTATTAACCCCTAATCTGCCGAGCGGACCTGAGCGCTACTATAATAAAGTTATTAACCCCTAATCCGCCTCACTAACCCTATCATAAATAGTATTAACCCCTAATCTGCCCTCCCTAACATCGCCGACACCTACCTTCAATTATTAACCCCTAAACTTCCGATCGGAGCTCACCGCTATTCTAATAAATGTATTAACCCCTAAAGCTAAGTCTAACCCTAACACTAACACCCCCCTAAGTTAAATATAATTTACATCTAACAAAATTAATTAACTCTTATTAAATAAATTATTCCTATTTAAAGCTAAATACTTACCTGTAAAATAAATCCTAATATAGCTACAATATAAATTATAATTATATTATAGCTATTTTAGGATTAATATTTATTTTACAGGCAACTTTGTAATTATTTTAACCAGGTACAATAGCTATTAAATAGTTAAGAACTATTTAATAGTTACCTAGTTAAAATAATAACAAATTTACCTGTAAAATAAATCCTAACCTAAGTTATAATTAAACCTAACACTACCCTATCAATAAAATAATTAAATAAACTACCTACAATTACCTACAATTAACCTAACACTACACTATCAATAAATAAATTAAACACAATTGCTAAAAATAAATACAATTAAATAAACTAGCTAAAGTACAAAAAATAAAAAAGAACTAAGTTACAGAAAATAAAAAAATATTTACAAACATAAGAAAAATATTACAACAATTTTAAACTAATTACACCTACTCTAAGCCCCCTAATAAAATAACAAAGCCCCCCAAAATAAAAAATTCCCTACCCTATTCTAAATTAAAAAGGTTACAAGCTCTTTTACCTTACCAGCCCTGACCAGGGCCCTTTGCGGGGCATGCCCCAAGAATTTCAGCTCTTTTGCCTGTAAAAGAATAAATACAATACCCCCCCCCCCCAACATTACAACCCACCACCCACATACCCCTAATCTAACCCAAACCCCCCTTAAATAAACCTAACACTAAGCCCCTGAAGATCTTCCTACCTTGTCTTCACCATCCAGGTATCACCGATCCGTCCTGGCTCCAAGATCTTCATCCAACCCAAGCGGGGGTTGGCGATCCATAATCCGGTCCAGAAGAGGCTCCAAAGTCTTCCTCCTATCCGGCAAGAAGAGGACATCCGGACCGGCAAACATCTTCTCCAAGCGGCATCTTCGATCTTCTTCCATCCGGTGCGGAGCGGGTCCATCTTGAAGCAGGCGACGCGGATCCATCCTCTTCTTCCGATGTCTCCCGACTAATGACGGTTCCTTTAAGGGACGTCATCCAAGATGGCGTCCCTCGAATTCCGATTGGCTGATAGGATTCTATCAGCCAATCGGAATTAAGGTAGGAATTTTCTGATTGGCTGATGGAATCAGCCAATCAGAATCAAGTTCAATCCGATTGGCCGATCCCATCAGCCAATCAGATTGAGCTCGCATTCTATTGGCTGATCGGAACAGCCAATAGAATGCAAGCTCAATCTGATTGGCTGATTGGATCAGCCAATCGGATTGAACTTGATTCTGATTGGCTGATTCCATCAGCCAATCAGAAAATTCCTACCTTAATTCCGATTGGCTGATAGAATCCTATCAGCCAATCGGAATTCGAGGGACGCCATCTTGGATGACGTCCCTTAAAGGAACCGTCATTAGTCGGGAGACATCGGAAAGAAGAGGATGGATCCGCGTCGCCTGCTTCAAGATGGACCCGCTCCGCACCGGATGGAAGAAGATCGAAGATGCCGCTTGGAGAAGATGTTTGCCGGTCCGGATGTCCTCTTCTTGCCGGATAGGAGGAAGACTTTGGAGCCTCTTCTGGACCGGATTATGGATCGCCAACCCCCGCTTGGGTTGGATGAAGATCTTGGAGCCAGGACGGATCGGTGATACCTGGATGGTGAAGACAAGGTAGGAAGATCTTCAGGGGCTTAGTGTTAGGTTTATTTAAGGGGGGTTTGGGTTAGATTAGGGGTATGTGGGGTGGTGGGTTGTAATGTTGGGGGGGGGGGTATTGTATTTATTCTTTTACAGGCAAAAGAGCTGAAATTCTTGGGGCATGCCCCGCAAAGGGCCCTGTTCAGGGCTGGTAAGGTAAAAGAGCTTGTAACCTTTTTAATTTAGAATAGGGTAGGGAATTTTTTATTTTGGGGGGCTTTGTTATTTTATTAGGGGGCTTAGAGTAGGTGTAATTAGTTTAAAATTGTTGTAATATTTTTCTTATGTTTGTAAATATTTTTTTTATTTTCTGTAACTTATTTTTTGTACTTTAGCTAGTTTATTTAATTGTATTTATTTGTAGCAATTGTGTTTAATTTATTTATTGATAGTGTAGTGTTAGGTTAATTGTAGGTAATTGTAGGTAGTTTATTTAATTATTTTATTGATAGGGTAGTGTTAGGTTTAATTATAACTTAGGTTAGGATTTATTTTACAGGTAAATTTGTTATTATTTTAACTAGGTAACTATTAAATAGTTCTTAACTATTTAATAGCTATTGTACCTGGTTAAAATAATTACAAAGTTGCCTGTAAAATAAATATTAATCCTAAAATAGCTATAATATAATTATAATTTATATTGTAGCTATATTAGGATTTATTTTACAGGTAAGTATTTAGCTTTAAATATGAATAATTTATTTATAAGAGTTAATTAATTTCGTTAGATAAAAATTATATTTAACTTAGGGGGGTGTTAGTGTTAGGGTTAGACTTAGCTTTAGGGGTTAATCCATTTATTAGAATAGCGGTGAGCTCCGATCGGAAGTTTAGGGGTTAATAATTGAAGGTAGGTGTCGGCGATGTTAGGGAGGGCAGAATAGGGGTTAATACTATTTATGATCGGGTTAGTGAGGCGGATTAGGGGTTAATAACTTTATTATAGTAGCGCTCAGGTCCGCTCGGCAGATTAGGGGTTAATAAGTGTAGGCAGGTGTCGGCGACGTTGAGGGGGGCAGATTAGGGGTTAATAAATATAATATAGGGGTCGGCGGTGTTAGGGGCAGCAGATTAGGGGTACATAGGGATAACGTAGGTGGCGGCGATTTGCGGTCGGAAGATTAGGGGTTAATTATTGTAAGTAGCTGGCGGCGACGTTGTGGGGGGCAGGTTAGGGGTGAATAAATATAATACAGGGGTCGGCGGGGTTAGGGGCAGCAGATTAGGGGTACATAAGTATAACGTAGGTGGCGGTCGGCAGATTAGGGGTTAAAAATTTTAATCGAGTGGCGGCGGTGTGGGGGGGACCTCGGTTTAGGGGTACATAGGTAGTTTATGGGTGTTAGTGTACTTTTGGTTACAGTAGTTAAGAGCTTTATAAACCGGCGTTAGCCATAAAGCTCTTAACTCCTGCTATTTTCAGGCGGCTGTAATCTTGTCGTTAGAGCTCTAACGCTCACTGCAGAAACGACTCTAAATACCAGCGTTAGAAAGATCCCATTGAAAAGATAGGCTACGCAAATGGCGTAGGGGGATCTGCGGTATGGAAAAAGTCGCGGCTGAAAAGTGAGCGTTAGACCCTTTAATCACTGACTCCAAATACCAGCGGGCGCCCCAAAACCAGCGTTAGGAGCCTCTAACGCTGGTTTTGACGGCTACCGCCGAAACTCTAAATCTAGGCCTATGTCTGTCCCAGGACAGCGGAAGTAACGAGCATTCGTGCACACTCATCTTATTTCCCTATTCAGTGTAAGGAAGTTTACAATGAAATCTCATGAGAGTTAAGTGAAATCTCATGAGATCACAGTAAAAGAGTTCATGACCTCAGCACTGTTGATGCTGATTGGCTGCTGTTCATTTCTTCATTTTTTTATTTTTTTTTACCTGCAGCTGGGCAAAAGCTGAGTATAGCTTTTTACACAGAACTTACTTTGCTGAGCTGAGGAAATTGTGAGGTAAAATATCTTCCTTTATTACATAGAGATGCTCAGGTGATATTTTACCTGTCAGCTTTTTACAGTTATACTGCATCAGTTTCAAGTGATTTAGCATATGAGTATTATGTCCCTTTAAGCATTTGATATTGTTTTTCTCCATTTTAAAGTTATCAGAAATTATATTAAAATGGCTCAATGTAGAGTATATGAAGGATCATAATTTGAAAACAAATTATAGGACCAAGAAAAATGTGTCAAAAAATGATCAGCATTAGGTCATTATTTAATATTGTTTAGTTTAGACTTTTAGAAGTTTAGCATTTAATTCTTTGGCTAGATGCATTGCAAACTACTATAGAGGCAAAAGGTTTTAAACAAGGTTAACAAATGTAAACTTTTAACTATATTTATTTCATATAAATTACCTGTAGCAACATATTTTTTTTTAATCTATTTGTTTTTCAGATATTTTAACCATTTGGCAATGTATAAACCTCTTTAGGTTTTGCTTTTGGTAAACTATAGAATATTAATTATAAAACAGAGACGTCCTAGCAGAAGTCTTAGTATATACTGCCACATAGCCACGTACAAACTTTAATTGGAAAAAACTTCCAATTTAAGTGTGGTAAACTCAAAGACGGTAAAATAATTAAAAATGCCTGGGGACATGCATAAGGCTATCTATGAAATAAGTAACATGTAATATGGGTAAAGTTGATGGGCTTTTTGGTTCTTATCTAACGTCAAATTTGTTTATATGTTTTTATGAAAGTTTCACCAATGTCTAAAGCTCTCTAGTGCAGTTTTTAAAGGTTTCTTAATTACAAAAAAATCATTTACAAATGTTAAAACAAGGAAAATAAATCTATCTCTTACCGTGACTTAAAAAAATGTGAAACCATAATATTTTATTCTATTATTTGAAACATCTATTCCTGACTATAATCTTCATGTATCACCAGGTGGCAGTAAGCACTAAGCTTGTATTCTGCTTTCCCATATTATGACTAGCAAAGCAGGAAAGTAAATACAAAAACAAAAAATTGATCTCCCAAACAGCAAAAAAAAAAGGGCTTAAATAAAGGAATACATACCGGATATGGTTCAAGGGGCTGCTTTAGCAGGAGATCTCCAAATATTTCTTCACAATATTTGGGACATTTTGTACTGTTGATATTTGCTGACAAGTAATAGAGGTAAATCATTATTACAAATGTATATAGAATCTGACACATTCAATAGCACTGTATAAAAATATGCTGTTAAGAAGCTCATAAATTCCTTTATTACAATCATGTTTGCTGTAGAAGGCAGGGTTTGGAGAAAAACCTGGCAAATAACTTACCATTTAGAATGGGAGTCACTAGTCAGTAATTTATTAGCCCATTCAATATTAAATATAGGAACATTCCTCATTTTTTTTTACTAGGCAAAAAAAAGAAAAATAGTCAGTTTATGTTTGTTTGTTTTTTACCAGGAGGACAGGTTCTGAATGCTGGAAAATGTCTCCATGGAGGAGCAAATAAGCTCTGATCTGGATAAAAATCTTCCTATCCACCATACAGGATGTTGGAGATAATTGTGGCATTGCTAAAAAAAAAAATTCCTTGTGACTCCCAATGACTGTATATAATATACACTACATGGCCAAAAGTGGACACCTGATCATCAAATAGACTTTTGTAAAAAGGAATCACAAACAAGGGTGCATCCTAGTGTAACACTGATGATATGTGAGATTGGTATATACTTATCAAAACATACTCACAAGTGTGGCAGCACCCAAATTGTGCTTAGTGGGGCGTACTGGGAACTCTCAATGTCCCAGCTCACTGATCCAAAGAGCAGGGGAAATCCTCTTGACTGCTCCTATTGCTGTGAGCTGGATAATTAAAGCTCAGACTTCCAAAAAACCTCAAAAAATAACGATTTTATTTTACAAATTTGTTTTAAAAAACAAAAGAGCACAACATGTACCCCATGTATATTAAAAAAAAAGTAGTGCAACGCGTTTCTTAGCTCTCCTGTTTCCTCAGGCTTCTGTTAGTTCTCTGGAAGTACTGGCTTTTAAATTAAAGACTATCCAATCACCAAACATTTAGATACCCCACCCACTAATACAGGTGTGGTTACCTTAATTATCTTTTCCCTTTAAAACCACAACGTATTCTCCTAATGTCAGATGTTATGCTAGATTCATTTGTATACAATATTAGCACAGATGTATAATTCACAATCCTATCAAATGATAACTTAATAAATATATATTCATATAACTATAATAACTTTCAAACAGTCCACATAGATGTTTACAAATCTACTATTCTTCAGATGTAATAATCATGTCCCCCATCATGTGCTTGATATCTGCCATTAAAAATAACCTTTTTTAATACACCATGATCTGAATACCAAGAATCTTGGCTAACCAATGAGGGGCAGGTAACATCTATGCAGTCAAAACACTTCTATTTAAAAACATTTAATTTTTTTATTGATGGCAACATAGTATAAAAATACACAAGATTCTTTGCAATTCCTATTATGGTTATTAAAAAAGGTTATTTTTAATGGCAGATATCAAGAACACGATGGAGGACATGATTATTACATCTGAAGAATAGTAGATTTGTAAACATCTGTGTGGACTGTTTGACAGTTAGTATGGTTATATAAATATATATTTTTTATTAAGTTATCATTGATAGAATTGTGAATTATACATCTGTGCTAATATTGTATACAAATGAATCTAACATAACATCTGACATTAGGAGAATAAGTTGTGGTTTTAAGGGAAGAGGTAATTAAGGTAACACACCTGTATTAGTGGGTGGGGTATCTAAATATTTGGTGATTGGATAATCTTTCATTTAAAAGCCAGTACTTCCCGAGAATTACAGAAGCCTGAGGAACAGCCAGGAGAGCTGAGAAACGCGTTGTACATTTTTTTTTTTTAGGGGTACATGTTGTACTCTTTCGTTTTTTAAAACAAATTTGTAAAATAAAATCTTATTTTTTGAGATTTTTGGAAGTCTGAGCATTAATTATCCAGCTCACAGCAATAGGAGCAGTCAAGAGGATTTACCCTGCTCTTTGAATCAGTGAGCTGGGACACTGAGAGTTCCCAGTATGCCAACTAAGCACAACTGGGTGCTTGCCACACTTGTTAGTATGTTTTGATAAGTTTATACAATCTCACATATCATCAGTGTTACACTAGGCGGCACCCTTGTTTGTGATTCCTTTTCACAGAAGTCTATTGGAGCGAGCATTGTTTTTACACACAGGAGCAGCCATCAATTATCATTCTCCCTGATCCAGGGAAGGAATCCATACGGAGTTCTTGGAAAGACAGAATACCATTGGACTTTTTTTTTATCAGATAAGACATTATTTACACCTATTTGAGTTTATGTGCATAGGTGTTAATATTTACACCCTTTTTTATTTTTAAGTGTGTATCTTATTCTGTGTTTTTATTTCATGCACACAGGTGTTTATTAATGATTTTTTTTTATTTTGTTTAATTATTAATAGTATTTTTATTTATTATTATTTTTATAGATTGTTGATTTTTTACTATATTATCTTTTTCACTTCACTTTGTGCAGGAGACAATTGAGTCTCATATCAAACCAGGTGATTGGTAAATAGCGACCCCTAGAGTTCTCTTTGTTGTCAACAGTTGAGATCACCTAATCATCAAAATGTGAGCTTGCTAGACCTACCATTCCAAAACCATGGACATTAATATGGTGCTGCCCCCCCCCCTTTGTTGCTATAAACAGATGCCATTCTTATGGGAAGGCTTTCCGCAACATTTTGGATTTTTACATGTAAATGTCTTCCTATTCAGCCAAAAGAGCATTTTGTGAAGTCAGGCACTGATGTTGCATGAGAAGGTCTAGATCATAATCGGCATTCCAATTCATCTCAAGAGTGTTCAGCGGATTCAGATCAGGGTTCTGAGCAGGCCCCTCAAGTTCCTCCACATCAAACTCAACAAACAATGTCTTCATGGACTTCAATTTGTGCATAGAAAAACTGGAAAATAATCTCCCCAAACTGTTTACACAAAGTTGGAAGTACACAATTGCCTAAAATGTCTTTGAATCCTGTGGCAATAAGATAACCCTTCACTGGAACTAAAACACCTAGCCCAACCCTGACAGCCCCAGACCATTATCCCTCCCCCTCAAATTTTTTACAGTAAGCACTATGCATTCTGGTAACTAGTGTTCTCCTGGCATCCGCCAGATTGTTTCATCAGACTGCCAGATAGTGAAATGTGAGTCTTCACTCCAGAAAACATGTTTTGCCTGCTCCAGAGTCAGTGGTGACAAGCTTAACACCACTCCAGCCAATACTTGACATTACGCATGTTGATGTGAGGCTTGTGTACAGATTCTTAGCCATTGAAATCCATTTCATGAGCCCTTAACACACACTTCTTGAGCTGATGTTATTTCAGAAGCTGTTAGGTTCTCAGCATAAAAAAAGTTTATTGATGTCTGTTCTTTTTTTTGTTTTGTTTTGTTAAATATGTGATCCTATCCACTAGCGCTAATTTAATGGGATGTTATGCAATTTGTTCTATAAAAAAAGACTAAAATGTTAAATTTTTACATCAATGTGCACAGTGGGGAATTTCATTGAATTCCTTTCATCTGACTATTAAGCTGTTGAGCACAGAAATTAATGCCACTTCAAACCAGGTGGATTTATTGAAGAGAAACAAACTAAAAATGTACTTTTGATGTGTAAAAATGTAATTTATAGCTATCCATGCTAAACAACATCAGTGGTTCTGTCACCTGTGAAAATCCACACCTGATTTAAGAACACTGAGGATTGATATTGAGGGCACAGTTATTTATCTATAATATGAGAAATTATAAAGATAATCTGCAAAAAAGAACGGCACCCAGATTTATTTTACAAATTCTCACTGAAAGCATGGGACATAATCTACCAGCATTACTTTTAGCCTACAGAATTTAGTAAGGTCACATTCAATATTCTTTCTGTCCAGATGTGTCCAAGATTGCCGCAAAATAAAGTTAAATGGTTACAAAATTCATACTTTATGCAATATCTAATGCCCTTTGTCTTTTGATTATAGTTATACGATTCATAATATCCATTATGAGCACTGTTTAAATTTCATTAAATGGATAGTAAAGTCCAAATTAAACTTTCATGATTCAGATAGGGCTTGTACATTTAAACAACTTTCTACTTTACTTTTATTATAAAATTTGCTTTGTACTCTTTGTTATCTTAGTTGAAAGCTAAACCTAGGTAGGCTCATATGCTAATTTCTAAGCCCTTGAAGGCTGCCTCTTTTCTGAATGTATTTGACAGGTTTTCACAGCTAGATGGAATTAGTTCATGTGTTTCATATAAATAACATTGTGCTCATGCACTTGGAGTTATTTAAGAGTTAGCACTAATTTCCTGAAATGTAAGTCTGTCAAAAGATCTGAGATAAGGAGGCAGTCTACAGAAGCTTAGATACAAGGTAATTACAGAGGTAAAATGTAATATTTCTATAACAGTGTTGGTAATGCAAAAACTGGGGAATGGTAAAAAAAATGGATTATCTATCTTTTTAAACAATAAAATTTTTGGTGTTTACTATACCTTATATTAATTTAATGAATTAATATTCAAATATCACAACATAATGTGTTATACAAAGTGTGTGTTTTTTTTTCTGAAGATGATTTTTTGGTGTGCTTTGGGTCATTGTCTTGTTTCCTCACCAAACCTCTCTTTTGATTGAGGTCATAGACTGCTGCCCTTGCATTCACCTGTAAAATGTCTTCATATCTTTGAATCCATTGCTTCCCAATGACTGCATGGTGTCCAGGCCCTAAGGCATTAAAGCAACCCAAAACCGGGATGCTCCCCACATGCTTCACAGTTAGAATGAGTACAAAATAGCAGATCATGGGGGGTAGTTATCAACGTGTCAACTTTCCTACCTTCGCCGGCCAATACGCCCGGCCTAAGCTCGCCTCACAATCGCCGCCGGCGGACCTGAAAAAATTCGCCTAAGTTATCAAGTAAAGCTGTCAAAAAGCCGCGGGCGATGAGCAGCGGACTGTGAGAGTTATCACTCATCCGATCTCGCTGCTCTTTGGCTGTTTGACAGCTTTCTTGCTAGCCTGTCACTAAGCACTCACACTAAACTGCACTGTTCTACCCCCCTATACCGGCGCCCCCCCGCAACTAAATAAAGTTACTAACCCCTAAACCGCCGCTCCTAGACCCTGCCGTAACTCTGATAAATGTATTAACCCCTAAACCGCTGCTCCTAGACCCTGCCGCAACTCTGATAAATGTATTAACCCCTAAACCGCCGCTCCTAGAGCCCTGCCGCAACTCTGATAAATGTATTAACCCCTTAAAACCGCCGCTCCTAGACCCCTGCTGCAACTCTGATAAATGCATTAACCCCTAAACCGCCGCTCCCGGACACCGCTGCCACCTACATTATACCTATTAACCCTATCCTGCCCCCCCCTACACCGTCTCCACCTATAATAAATTATATTACCCCCTATCCTGCCCCCCACTACACCGTCGCCACCTATAATAAATTTATTAACCCCCTATCCTGACCCCCTACAAACCGTCGCCACCTATAATAAATTTATTAACCCCTATACTGCTCCCCCCTACACCGTCGCCACTATAATAAATGTATTAACCCCTATCCTGGCCCCCCCTACACCATCGCCACCTATAATAAATTTATTAACCCCTATCCTGCCCCCCCTACATCTTTGCCACCTATAATAAATTATTAACCCCTATCCTGCCCCCCCATACAACCGCCGCCACTGTAATAAAATTATTAACCCCTAAAACCTAAGTCTAACACTAACCCTAACACCCCCCTAACTTAAAATATTAATAAATAAATCTAAATAATATTTCTATTATTAACTATGTTAATCCTAATTTAAAAGTGTTAGATTGAGCTCGCATTCTATTGGCTGATCGGAACAGCCAATAGAATGCAAGCTCAATCTGATTGGCTGACTGGATCAGCCAATCGGATTGAACTTGAATCTGATTGGCTGATTCAATCAGCCAATCAGATTTTTCCTACCTTAATTCCGATTGGCTGATAGAATCCTATCAGCCAATCGGAATTGAAGGGACGCCATCTTGGATGACGTCCTTAAAGGAGCCTTCATTCGTCGGTAGTCCGTCGGGAAAGAAAGGATGTTCCGTGTCGGCGGGATGAAGATTCAAGACCCGGCTTTCGAAGGATGACCTCGCCCGGATAGAAGACTTCTTCAGCGCCTCTTGGAAGATGACATCGACTGGATGGAAGATTTACTTCAGCGCCGCTTGGAGGATCACTTCATCGGATGGAAGATTTCTTCAGCGCCCCTTGGATGATCACTTCTGCCGGTCCGGATGTCCTCTTCAGTCCATCTGTGGCTCGGCTGAGTGAAGACGACTCAAGGTAGGATGATCTTCAGGGGATTAGTGTTAGGTTATTTTTAAGGGGGTTTGGGTTAGATTAGGGGTATGTGGGTGGTGGTTTTAATGTTGGGGGGGTTGTATTTTTCTTTTACAGGCAAAAGAGCTGAACTCTTTGGGGCATGCCCCCACAAAAGGCCCTTTTAAGGGCTGGTAAGGTAAAAGAGCTTTGAACTTTTTTAATGTAGAATAGGGTAGAGGCATTTTTTTATTTTGGGGGTGTTTGTTATTTTTATTAGGGGGGCTTAGATTAGGTGTAAGTAGCTTCAAATTGTTGTAATATTTTTTTAAATGTTTGTAACTTATTTTTTTTATTTTTTTGTAACTTAGCTTTTTTTATTTTTTGTACTTTAGTTAGTTTATGTAATTGTATTTAATTGTAGTTATTTGTAGTTAATTTATTTAATTATTTTAATGATAGTGTAGTGTTAGGTTTAATTGTAACTTAGGTTAGGATTTATTTTACAGGTAATTTTGTATTTCTTTTAGCTAGGTAGTTATTAAATAGTTAATAACTATTTAATAACTATTCTAACTAGCTAAAATAAATACAAAGTTACCTGTAAAATAAATATAAATCCTAAGATAGCTACAATGTAAATTATTAATTATATGTAGCTATCTTAGGGTTTATTTTACAGGTAAGTATTTAGTTTTAAATAGGAATAATTTATTAAAGTATTGTGTAGTGTTAGGTGTAATTGTAACTTAGGTTAGTTTTTTAGTTTACAGGTACATTTCTCTTTATTTTAGCTAGGTAAGCTATTAAATAGTTAATAACTATTTAATAGCTATTGTACCTAGTTAAAATAAATTGAAAGGTACCTGTAAAATAAAAATAAATCCTAAGATAGCTACAATATAATTATTATTTATATTGTAGCTATATTAGGGTTTTATTTTAAAGGTAAGTATTTAGTTTTAAATAGGATTAATTTAGTTCATAATAGAAATATGATTTAGATTTATTTAATTAATATTTAAGTTAGGGTTAGTGTTAGACTTAGGTTTAGGGGTTAATAAATTTATTACAGTGGTGGCGGGTGTAGTGGGGGGCAGGATAGGGGTTAATAAATGTATTATAGGTGGCGACGGTTGTAGGGGGGGGCAGATTAGGGTGTTAATAAATTTAATATAGGTTGCGGCAGGGTCAGGTTCGCGGCGGTTTAGGGGTTAAACTATTTATTTATTTGCGGCGAGGTGCGGGATCGGCAGGATAGGGGTTAATAACATTATTATAGTGGGGCAGTATAAGGGGTTACTAGGTATCATGTAGTTGGCGGTGGGCTCCGGGAGCGGCAGTTTAGGGGTTAATATGTATAGAGTAGATTGCGGTGGGGCTCCGTGAGCGGCGGTTTAGGGGTTAATCATTTTATTTAGTTGCGGCGGGTGTAGGGGGGGACAGATTAGGAGTGTTTAGACTCGGGGTACATGTTAGGGTGTTAGGTGCAGACATCTCCCATAGAAATCAATGGGATATCTGGCAGCAGCGAACTTGTACTTTCGCTATGGTCAGACTGCCATTGATTCCTATGGGATCCGCCGCCTCCAGGGGTGGCGGTTGAAAACCAGGTGCGCTGGGGCCGTTAAAAGTGCCGAGCGTACCTGCTAGTTTTTTAATAACTAGCAAAAGTAGCCAGATTGTGCCGCACTTGTGTGCGGAACATCGGTAGTGACGTAAGAATCGATCTGTGTCGGACTGAGTCCCGGCGGATCGAAGTTTACGTCACAAAATTCTACTTTTGCCGGTCCTCTAGCCTTTGATAACTAAGGCGATCAGGCCTTGCCACAAATACGCTGCGGATTCCAGCGTATTTGAGGTTGACGCTTGATAACTACCCCCCCATGTCCTGCTTGCACATCGATAAATTGCCGACAGCATACGCTCTCGGCATTTATAATTGCACCATCAGTTCTTGTGAACTGCTGGTGCAAGGCCGCCCTTCAGATTCATGGGCAGGGGGTGTCAATTAACCCGATCGTATTCAATCGGGCTGATATCTTCTGTCTTTAGACGACAGCCTTATAACTTCTGTTTCTGGTGAGATTGAGACTGGAAGAATGCACTTGTATAGCACTTCTAATTCCCCTGAATTATTTAGACATCAAAATGTACGAACAGGACCAAAAGGTAGAATTCTAAAATTAAAACATAACTTTATTACTACAAAGGTTAGATAAAATTATTGTGTAAATGTGTGAAGTTTAAAAACACATAAAAACTCGAATTAGAGTTATTATGGCTCTGATAGAGCATTCAATATGATATGGGCATAATTAGGAGCAACCTGGATGAATAGTATTAATACAGTGAGTGAATATTACTGATTATCGAGAAAAAAGTTGTTATTGGATCTTTATGTAATTCCCTTGTTTTATAGCACTGGTTAGTGTGCCCAATTAAAGGTTGTATCAAGTTGTGTTGAGTATTCACACTATAATGTGGGTGGATGTGCCCACCTGACAAGCTGGTTTGATTATCAAGAATGTTTTTTTCTAAAAAATTATAGATGTGTGATATATTAGCTCTTATATTATAGTTATGTGATGTTTGGTTCTTAAGATAGAGAACCTCTTATACAACAATAATGAGCTCTAGAAAATACCCATTATTTAAATTGTAATGGTGCAGTATTACTCAGTGGGTATACATGTACCTGTACAAAAGTGTTAAATGATACGTCTTAGACCCTGCACGCTCAAGTATAGATTTTCAGTGAATTATGATAGATATAACTTCATGCAGTACTTGGGTCCTTTAATATGCCTTGCTGTATTGGGTCTTTAATTAGAGCAAAGTAATTATTGTACCTTTATAAGCATATATCTCTAAATAGTTTATAAATTTACACCACTTCATGTATATATACATACACTAATCCTTGATAATATAGTACAGTAACTTAGCTCTTGAGTAAGACTTGCCCTTATTCAGGCTTGCCCAAGGTGTTTGCGTGATAAATTTCGCTGTTTATACTGTTGTTATTAAAGTCCTGTATGACTTTGCTTGACGTTAATGTATTGAGTTCATTATTCACTAAAGTACTGTAATCACAGATTTTACATATGCAGGTGAAACTGGATAAATTGTAAATCCCCACTGATGATTATAGTTAGTTTTATATTGAGTATTAAGTGGTTATGAGGTTATGCTAGTGAACACACTTGTGATGTATTATAACACCACTTTCTAATAGAATCTAAAGGTTATTTAGCCTTTACCCTAGTTATTCACGTCATCCACTTCACACTAAGTGGGTTTATGAATTGGTGATACTGTATTATATTTCTTGTGAAAAGATTACAATTTTACAATTACAAAAGCCAATATTGATATAAATATAAATATATATATATTATATATATATATATATATATACATCAAATGGAGTTCGCAAACCCATGAGAGGGTTAATTTATATATAAGGTGTAACCAGGCTGTTTGTGGAACTACTGAGAGCCATATTTTGGGCATTGAAACTGTTCACTTATTTAAAGGTCCTAAAATATCACAATCCACACATATGTATCACTGAATGAGCTAAACTTGTTAGCCTTTTGTTGGTCTTTACATAATTATTTACATCATCCACTTCACACTAAATACTGTGATTAACTATAGTTAATCTCTGTAAGCTTATGTATTAGCGATAATATGTTATATTACTTGTGGAAAATTACCAAGTTACGATTACTAAGTCTTACGTTGTATATATATTTCAACTTAAATTTTAAGTTCTAAAACCCAGAAAGGATTTAATCACATACACTATATAACCAGGCCTGCTTGTTAAACTGCTGGGAGCCTTATTGTGGCTGACGCTGTTTGATTATTCAAAAATGCCGTGCTGTCGCAACCCATACATAAGTTTCACTGAATGGGCTGTACTAATACTTATTAGCACTAATGACTAAGAATCAATTTTGGCGTATGCCAAACCCAGAGTTAATAATGCCCAGAAGTATATTAGTAGTTTTTCTGTTAGACAAGTTAATATTCCATTTTAAAAAGACAAACAGGGTATTTAAACAACACCCTTCCCTAACATGTTTCGCAGATAGCGTTCGGCTTTTCAAAGGACCCTTTGGTAATTATGTGTAATTGTAATTATTGTAATCTTTTCACAAGAAATATAATACAGTATCGCCAATTCATAAACCCACTGAGTGTGAAGTGGATGACGTGAATAACTACTTTTTTTACTCGGTAATCAGTAATATTCACTCACTGTATTAATACTATTCATCCGGGTTGCTCCCAATTATGCCCATATTATATGAATGCTCTACCATAGCCGTAATAACGCTAATTCGTATTTTTATGTGTTTTTAAACTGCACACATTACACCAGTGATTTTATCTAACCTTTGTAGTAATAAAAGTTATGTTTTAATTTAGAATTCTACCTTTTGGTCCTGGTTCGTACATTTGATGTCTAAATAATTCAGGGGAATTAGAAGTGCTATACAAGTGCATTCTTCCAGTCTCAATCCCTCCAGTGATTTAGACTTTACTTGGCAAGTTGCTTTTATGCACAAGCACTCTAGCTCACAAGGTATATATATTAATAAAACCAGACGGAGTCACCCCCATTCTATTTAGTAGTGCTTATTGCTATTCTTTTTTGAATACATCTGTTTCTGGTGAGCCTGAAGGCTTGCTGGAAACACGGGGGCATCAAGCTCCATACGGAGCTTGATAAATATGCCCATAGTGTTTGTGCATTTTTGCAAGAAAGTTAAGCTTTTGTCTCAGCTGTCCACAGCACATTTTACCAGAAGTGTTGTGGAACATCCAAGTGGTCTTGAGCAAATTTGAGACGCCACAATGCTTTTTTAGAAATAAGTGGTTTTTCTTTGTGGGTGTCCTTCCATGAACACCATTCTTGTTCACACCTGAACAAAGATTTTCACAGTATGTAGATTTTTCTGGAAGAATTTTTACTTTTGCAGGATGTCCACTCCTAGGAAGAGTAGACAGTCCTGAATTTCTCAATTTGTAGACAATTTGTCTTACCATGGGATTGACGAAACCCAGGTTTTAGTAATACTTTTGTAACCTTTTCCAGTTTTGGGCATCTCTATAATGCGTCTAAGGTCCTGTGAGAACTATTTTTTATTAACCAGGCTTTGTGTGCCTTTCTTTAAAGGGAAGGTCATCTGGGCAACACACACTTCTAATTACTTCTTAATTAAAAATCTACTTCTTAATTCTTAATTAAAAATCCTGACTCTAAATTTCTTTTTTGGAGAAGTCATTAACGCAAAGGTTCACTACATTGTCCAGCCTGCACTGTAAATTATTAAAATTTTGAAAAGTCCATTTATTTGTGTATTATTAGTTTAGTCAGACTGTGTTTATGCATAAAATGTGACCTGGTCTTCATCTAAGTCACAATTATAGACAATCAATGCAGAAATCCAGGTAATTCCAAAAGGGTTGAAAATCTTTTTCTTGCAGCTGTATACTACAACTTGTTATTTAGGGATATACAATTAGTTTTGTGCATTGTGTAATACTAAATAAAGGTAGGTGAATACAAAATAAAGAATACATTAAACAAGTAGTAAGGCAAATATATATTATCAATACACTTATTGTATACTATTGTATGATTGTTATATATAGTTTGCAATATTAAAGTTTTATAAAAAGAAAAAAAATATATATATATTGCTACAGACTTTGTTCACATACAGTAGAGTTTCCTTATGCTTTGCATGACAGATTTCTGTAGTATTTCAAAACATTTTGGAACTTGGGAACCCATTAATAAAAAAATGCTCTGATCTATTTCTAGTGATGGGCGAATGTGATGAAAGTGTAATTCATTTGATAGAACGAATAGTCCTGTGGACATTCGTTTTTGGACAATCAAATGTTGATAAGAATGAAACTCCATTAAAATTTAGTTTTCAAATGTTATTTTCCTTTTCAAATGTTTAGAATTAGATTGAATATCCACATTAAAAATTTCTATAGTAACATTCAATTTAGGGAATTTAGTAAATTGATACATAATAGATACAAATATATCAATTTGAATGTTTTTATTTAGATTATTGGATAATTCAAATATTAAATTTAAAGAGAACATTAGAAATACTAATATAAATATATATATATATTATTAGAATATTTGGAATATTACATTTAAAGAAAGCATTAGAAATACTATTACATTAAACAAATGTTGAATGTTGTACAAACATTCGAAATTCAAAACAAATAAATGAATGTGTTAAAAACAGTAATTTATGCTTACCTGATAAATTACTTTCTCCAACGGTGTGTCCGGTCCACGGCGTCATCCTTACTTGTGGGATATTCTCTTCCCCAACAGGAAATGGCAAAGAGTCCCAGCAAAGCTGGTCACATGATCCCTCCTAGGCTCCGCCCACCCCAGTCATTCGACCGACGGACAGGAGGAAATATATATAGGAGAAACCATATGATACCGTGGTGACTGTAGTTAGAGAAAATAATTCATCAGACCTGATTAAAAAAACCAGGGCGGGCCATGGACCGGACACACCGTTGGAGGAAAGTAATTTATCAGGTAAGCATAAATTCTGTTTTCTCCAACATTGGTTTTCCCGGTCCACGGCGTCATCCTTACTTGTGGGAACCAATACCAAAGCTTTAGGACACGGATGAAGGGAGGGAGCAAATCAGGTCACCTAAATGGAAGGCACCACGGTTTGCAAAACCTTTCTCCCAAAAATAGCCTCTGAAGAAGCAAAAGTATCAAATTTGTAAAATTTGGCAAAAGTGTGCAGTGAAGACCAAGTCGCTGCCTTACATATCTGGTCAACAGAAGCCTCGTTCTTGAAGGCCCATGTGGAAGCCACAGCCCTAGCGGAGTGAGCTGTGATTCTTTCAGGAGGCTGCCGTCTGGCAGTCTCATAAGCCAATCGGATAATGCTTTTAAGCCAAAAGGAAAGAGAGGTAGAAGTCACTTTTTGACCTCTCCTTTTACCAGAATAAACAACAAACAAGGAAGATGTTTGTCTGAAATCTTTAGTAGCCTCTAAATAGAACTTTAGAGCACGGACAAAGTCCAAATTGTGCAACAAACGTTCCTTCTTTGAAACTGGATTCGGACACAAAGAAGGTACAACTATCTCCTGGTTAATATTTTTGTTAGAAACAACTTTAGGAAGAAAACCAGGCTTAGTAAGCAAAACCACCTTATCTGCATGGAACACCAGATAAGGAGGAGAACACTGCAGAGCAGATAACTCTGAAACTCTTCTAGCAGAAGAAATTGCAACCAAAAACAAAACTTTCCAAGATAGTAACTTAATATCAACGGAATGTAAGGGTTCAAACGGAACCCCTTGAAGAACTGAAAGAACTAGATTTAAACTCCAGGGAGGAGTCAAAGGTCTGTAAACAGGCTTGATCCTAACCAGAGCCTGAACAAATGCTTGAACATCTGGCATAGCTGCCAGTTGTTTGTGTAGTAAGACAGATAAAGCAGAAATCTGTCCCTTTAGAGAACTTGCAGATAATCCTTTCTCCAAACCTTCTTGTAGAAAGGATAGAATCTTAGGAATCTTTATCTTGTTCCATGGCAATCCTTTGGATTCACACCAACAGATATATTTTTTCCATATTTTATGGTAAATTTTTCTAGTTTACAGGCTTTCTAGCCTGAATCAGAGTATCTATTACAGAATCTGAAAACCCACGCTTTGATAAAATCAAGCGTTCAATCTCCAAGCCGTCAGCTGGAGGGAAACCAGATTCGGATGTTCGAATGGACCTTGAACAAGAAGGTCCTGTCTCAAAGGTAGCTTCCATGGTGGAGCCGATGACATATTCACCAGGGCTGCATACCAAGTCCTGCGTGGCCACGCAGGAGCTATCAAGATCACCGAAGCCCTCTCCTGATTGATCCTTGGCTACCAGCCTGGGAATGAGAGGAAACGGTGGGAATACATAATCTAGGTTGAAGGTCCAAGGTGCTACTAGTGCATCTACTAGAGTCGCCTTGGGATCCCTGGATCTGGACCCGTAGCAAGGAACCTTGAAGTTCTGACGAGACGCCATCAGATCCATGTCTGGAATGCCCCATAATTGAGTTATTTGGGCAAAGATTTCCGGATGGAGTTCCCACTCCCCCGGATGGAATGTCTGACGACTCAGAAAATCCGCTTCCCAATTTCCACTCCTGGGATGTGGATCGCAGACAAGTGGCAGGAGTGATCCTCCGCCCATTGAATTATTTTGGTCACTTCTTCCATCGCCAGGGAACTCCTTGTTCCCCCCTGATGATTGATATATGCAACAGTCGTCATGTTGTCTGATTGAAACCTTATGAATTTGGCCTTTGCTAGTTGAGGCCAAGCTTTGAGAGCATTGAATATCGCTCTCAGTTCCAGAATGTTTATCGGGAGAAGAGATTCTTCCCGAGACCATAGACCCTGAGCTTTCAGGGGTTCCCAGACCGCGCCCCAGCCCACCAGGCTGGCGTCGGTCGTGACAATGACCCACTCTGGTCTGCGGAAGCTCATTCCCTGTGACAGATTGTCCAGGGTCAGCCACCAACGGAGTGAATCTCTGGTCTTTTGATCTACTTGAATCGTCGGAGACAAGTCTGTATAATCCCCATTCCACTGTCTGAGCATGCACAGTTGTAATGGTCTTAGATGAATTCGTGCAAAAGGAACTATGTCCATTGTTGCAACCATCAATCCTATTACTTCCATGCACTGCGCTATGGAAGGACGAAGAACAGAATGAAGTACTTGACAAGAGCTTAGAATTTTTGATTTTCTGACCTCTGTCAGAAAAATCCTCATTTCTAAGGAATCTATTATTGTTCCCAAGAAGGGAACTCTTGTTGACGGGGACAGAGAACTTTTTTCTTTGTTCACCTTCCATCCGTGAGATCTGAGAAAGGCTAGGACGATGTCCGTATGAGCCTTTGCTTTTGACAGAGACGACGCTTGAATCAGGATGTCGTCCAAGTAAGGTACTACTGCAATGCCCCTTGGTCTTAGAACCGCTAGAAGGGACCCTAGTACCTTTGTGAAAATCCTAGGAGCAGTGGCTAATCCGAATGGAAGTGCCACAAACTGGTAATGCTTGTCCAGAAAAGCGAACCTTAGGAACTGATGATGTTCCTTGTGGATAGGAATATGTAGGTACGCATCCTTTAAATCCACGGTAGTCATAAATTGATTTTCCTGGATAGTAGGTAGGATCGTTCGAATAGTTTCCATTTTGAACGATGGTACCCTGAGAAATTTGTTTAGGATCTTGAGATCCAAAATTGGTCTGAATGTTCCCTCTTTTTTGGAACTATGAACAGGTTGGAATAAAAACCCATCCCTTGTTCTCTTATTGGAACTGGATGAATCACTCCCATCTTTAACAGGTCTTCTACACAATGTAAGAATGCCTGTCTTATTATTTGGTTTGAAGATAATTGAGACCTGTGGAACCTTCCCCTTGGGGGTAGTTCCTTGAATTCCAGGAGATAACCTTGAGAAACTATTTCTAGCGCCCAAGGATCCTGAACATCTCTTGCCCAAGCCTGAGCAAAGAGAGAAAGTCCTGCCCCCCCACCAGATCTGGTCCCGGATCGGGGGCTATCCCTTCATGCTGTTTTGGTAGCAGTGGTAGGCTTCTTGGCCTGCTTACCCTTGTTCCAGCCTTGCATTGGTTTCCAGGCTGGTTTGGGTTGTGAAGTATTACCCTCTTGCTTAGAGGATGAGGAATTAGAGGCTGGTCCGTTTCTGCGAAAGGGACGAAAATTAGTCTTATTTTAGCCTTAAAAAACCTATCCTGTGGGAGGGCGTGGCCCTTTCCCCCAGTGATGTCTGAAATAATCTCTTTCAAATCAGGTCCAAATAATGTTTTACCCTTGAAAGGAATGTTAAGCAATTTTGTCTTGGAAGACACATCCGCTGACCAAGACTTTAGCCAAAGCGCTCTGCGCGCCACGATAGCAAACCCTGAATTTTTCGCCGCTAATCTAGCTAATTGCAAAGTGGCATCTAAAATAAAAGAGTTAGCCAATTTAAGTGCTTGAACTCTGTCCATAACCTCCTCATACGAAGATTCTTTATTGAGTGACTTTTCTAGTTCCTCGAACCAGAAACACGCTGCAGTAGTGACAGGAACAATGCATGAAATTGGTTGTAGAAGGTAACCTTGCTGAACAAAAATCTTTTTAAGCAAACCCTCTAATTTTTTATCCATAGGATCTTTGAAAGCACAACTATCTTCGATAGGAATAGTAGTGCGTTTGTTTAGAGTAGAAACCGCCCCCTCGACCTTGGGGACTGTCTGCCATAAGTCCTTTCTGGGGTCGACTATAGGAAATAATTTCTTAAATATAGGTGGGGGGACAAAAGGTATGCCGGGCCTTTCCCACTCTTTATTTACTATGTCCGCCACCCGCTTGGGTATAGGAAAAGCGTCTGGGGGCACCGGAACCTCTAGGAACTTGTCTATCTTACATAACTTCTCTGGAATGACCAAATTGTCACAATCATCCAGAGTAGATAATACCTCCTTAAGCAGTGCGCGGAGATGTTCTAATTTAAATTTAAATGTCACTACATCAGGTTCAGCTTGATGAGAAATCTTTCCTGAATCTGAAATTTCTCCCTCAGACAAAACCTCCCTCATGACCCCTTCAGATTGGTGTGAGGGTATGACAGAACAATTATCATCAGCGTCCTCTTGTTCTTCAGTGTTTAAAACAGAGCAATCGCGCTTTCTCTGATAAGTAGGCATTTTGGATAAAAGATTTGCTATAGAGTTATCCATTACAGCCGTTAATTGTTGCATGGTAATAAGTATTGGCGCACTAGATGTACTAGGGGCCTCCTGTGTGGGCATAACTGGTGTAGGACACAGTAGGGGATGATGTAGTATCATGTTTACTCCCCTCATTTGAGGAATCATCTTGGGCAATATCATTATCTGTGGCATTACTGTCCTTACTTTGTTTGGACACTATGGCACAATTATCACATAAATTTAAATGGGGAGACACATTGGCTTTCATACATATAGAACATAGCTTATTTGATGGTACAGACATGTTAAACAGGCTTAAACTTGTCAACAAAGCACAAAAAACGTTTTAAAATAAAACCGTTACTGTCACTTTAAATTTCAAACTGAAAACACTTTATTACTGAAAATGAGGCTCTGTCTATAACTAGAAAAGGCCCCCATCTGAAAAAGGAGTCCAACACAGTGCCTGCCGTTTTTCTAAACAATCCCCAAGATTATAATAACCATTATTAGTTAGAATCTGCATAATATGCCTAGTAAAGCAATCGTTTTAGCCCAGAAAAATGTCTACCAGTTTTTTAAGCCCTTTTTGAAGCCCTTTATTCTTTTATGTTTAACTAAGAAAATGGCTTACCGGTTCCCATGAGGGGAAATGACAGCCTTCCAGCATTACATGGTCTTGTTAGAAATATGGCTAGTCATACCTTAAGCAGAAAGGTCTGCTAACTGTTTCCCCCAACTGAAGTTACTTCATCTCAACAGTCCTGTGTGGAAACAGCAATCGATTTTAGTAACTGTCTGCTAAAATCATCTTCCTCTTACAAACAGAAATCTTCATCCTTTTTCTGTTTCAGAGTAAATAGTACATACCAGCACTATTTTAAAATAACAAACACTTGATAGAAGAATAAAAACTACATTTAAACACCAAAAAAACTCTTAACCATCTCCGTGGAGATGTTGCCTGTGCAACGGCAAAGAGAATGACTGGGGTGGGCGGAGCCTAGGAGGGATCATGTGACCAGCTTTGCTGGGACTCTTTGCCATTTCCTGTTGGGGAAGAGAATATCCCACAAGTAAGGATGACGCCGTGGACCGGACACACCAATGTTGGAGAAATCTGCTTTATTTTTCGAATGTTGCAAAAAATTTGCCCATCCCTATTTATTACCATTTGAAAAGTAATGATATACTCTCATTCAGAAGGGTAGGGGAGATATAACAGGGAGAAGCACATTGATTGGGTTAATGTTATTAATTGTTTGTTTTTTGTGTGTGCACCAATTACAATGAAGATTGTAGTTTTAAACTTAAGTGTATAAGTCTAGTGTTAGTCTATAAATATAGCTGCTTCGTAGCCAAATCCATTATGGAATTTATAAGGTAAAAGCAAAATCTAAGCTTAACTTATAAATTAATTTATTTCATGTATGTATGTATTGGGTACTTGTAAAGCACGGCTAATCACCCGTAAGGGTCTCAAAGCGCTGCTCATTTTATCAACTTTGGAAGGATGAAAGACTGAGTGAACCTTGCCGGGGATCGAACCTGCAACCCTCGGGTTGCTACAGAGCTCAGCCACAGTGCATTAGCATGCTGAGTTATCTGTCCGGCGGTGGTGGTGGTGGTGGCAGCGGCGGCGGTGGTGGTGGTGGTGGTGGTGATGAAAGTCCAGAAGATATTACTCCTAGAATTCAACTCCTAGACAGCAGTTGAATCCTAGGAATAATGGCTTGTGGAATCTCACCACCTTATAAAAGAAATAAAGTTTTATGGTTTTATTATTGGATCCTGAGAAAACATTTTTATTCTTTTTGAATAAGTTTTGGCTTATACTACTATGGTGTTTTAAATGGGGTATTGCATGGTAATATTGACTGGAAAAAAAGTTTAACCTTTCTTACATTCCTGTTATCTGACATATTTGATTACAATACTTATTTTATCCCCATGACAGTGATTTCCGAGAATGCTAGACTTATATTCAAGAATGTTTACCTGCAGTGGTTCTCAAAGGAAAGAATTACAGGATATTCTGATGTGACAAATGCAGTCTCTTTGATGGCTTGAATTACATCCTTCAGAAATAAGAAGAGAGGTAATTAATTATCTACTATCAATATCGTAATATTTCTATAGTTTTATAAGATTCATTTTAAGAGGAAAGTGAACTCTAAAAATGCATATATTATAATGCATATGAAATAGCACTATTTTGTGCTTAAGATCAGTTTGGTTGTTTATTCTGAAGTTGAAACTAACATGAAGTGCATATATACATATGACTGGACCTTAAAGGGACAGTAAAGTCAAAATTAAAGTTTCATGATTCAGATAGGGTATGCAATTTTAAAAAACTTTCCAATTAAATTTTATCATCAAATTTGCTTTGTTCTTTTGGTATTATTTGTTGAAAGCTTAACCTTGAAGGCCGCCTCAGTGAATTTTCACAGTTTTTCACAGCTACACAGTGCTTGCTCATGAGTGTCATATAGATAAAGAATTATGCTCACTCCTGTGGAGTTATTTATGAATCAGCAGTGATTGGCTAATGCAAGTCTGTCAAAAGAACTGAAAAAAAGGGGGCAGTCTGCAGAGGCTTAGATAAAAGGTAATCACAGAGGTAAAAAGTATATTAATATAACAGTGTAAGTTATGCAACACTGGGTAATGGCTAAAACAGCATTATCAGAGCCGTCGCTAGCACTCTCCCACCTTGAGGGAGATCTGGGGGCTCCCACCCGCTCCTATCCCGGCGATCGGGCCTGTATAAAGACAGGCATCGCTGGGGCTTCACGTTTTGCGTAACGCAACTAAATTAACAAAATACAGTAAGTGTAGGGAAATGGGGCATGCTGCTTAGAAGCCTGTATCTCAGGCCTCTAAGAAGCTACAGACCCCTAAGACTTACCGTTGGAAAGGTAATCGCCTAACCTTTCCAACGGTATAAGTCTTGGGGATCTGAAAAAAAAAAGTAAAAAAAATAAATGAAAAAAAAACACATCAGCTTAGCACCCAGGTGGGAAAGTGCTTAGCACTTAAAGGGTTAAACAACTTTCAATTTACTTCTATTATCAAATGTGCTTCATTCTCTTGTTAGCCATTGCTGAAGGAACAGCATTGCACTACTGGCAGCTGGATGAACATATCTATTCAGCCAATCACAAGAAACAAATTTGTGCAGGCACCAATCAGAAGCTAGATACCACTAATGTAGGATATGTGCATATTCAATTTCAACAAGGGATACTAAGAGAACAAGGCAAATTTGAAAATAGAAGTGAATTTAAAAGTGTCTTAAAATAACATGCTCAATCTGAATCATGCACGTTTAGTTTTGACTTTCCTATACCTTTAATAAGCAGAACTCCCATTGCAATATTTGTATATCATTATTGGTTTCACAAAAAAAAAAGCAATATATTTTAAAATATCTTCCTTGATATACCACAAAGAAACAAATAATACTTTATTATCCATTTAATTTAAGAATTGATCTGATGAGGTAACATGCAAACCTATGTATAGTAATAACAACAACTAATAGAATAGTAAGGTTATATTCAAAAGACCCAAACTTTATGAAAACTCTATAACATTTCTATAAAACATTTTTTTTAGCAACAGAATACAGTTTATATTCATAGCGTGTATGCAGCCTATAGATATTGCAATGCAACAGTGACAAACTATTTTCATGGCTGAGGTCTGATACCTGAACACTGAAAGAAACGTTACTTACTTTAAATAGGATATCTGTACACATTGCTTTCCCGTGAGTTATTATAGGTTCTTGATCTTCGCCTTTACCGTCCCAGCAATCTAGCTCAACACACCTTGCAATATAAATTAAACTGTATGTTATTTCTACAGTAAAAACATAACATCTGCAGTAAAATTACATTTCATTCTCAGCATATGGCTACACTGATACATTTAAATAGCTATATAGCATTTTGTGCTGGTGGCAAGAAGCAAACTAATTCGAAACACTGTGGTAAACCAAATTAATCCGTGACTTCACTTATTTAATTACATCAATTAATCTATTAATTAAAGATCCAGAATAAACGTTCCGAATTTACATATGTTTAAATATTTTAAGTTATTTAGAATAAATTCATATTTGTATTTTTGTAAAATGAGTTTTGTTTTTTATATTGTAAAACCAACTTAAAAATTGGAAAAAATAGTGCAACGACGAGCTGTTCAAAAATGCTCCCCAAAATTGTTTTTCCCCTTGCATGTCCAATCAGCATTTGCTTGCTGATCAGACATGGGAACGTGCACGTCGTAATAGACTACTAACACGCTAGCAAAGAAAATGGTTGCCCTTAGCAACGTTTATACAATCTCTGTTAACGTGTCAGTTTTGGCAATCTTCAAGAGCCGGATGCTTTTCATTAACAATCGGCTCACTCATGAACGTGCACAGAGGGGCCGGACCGGTTTTTAATAGCCGTTTTGCAGCCTGCTCTTCTTTGCCGAAGCTGAGTGGAGCTAGAGGAATGCTGGATTGCGCAGGCTCCAGTTTACATGTCGGTCGTATGACCAACAGGATAATTGGAAGCTGAATTGACACTTTCAATGGGCAGTGGAAACAATCTATATTTGAAAAGAAAATATTTTTTAAATAAAACATTACATGTAATAGATGTATATTGGAGAAATGTTAAGCTTGTCATGATCTGTTTATTAACCCTTAGAGTAAAAACGACTATAATAACCCTTTAAACAGTTTACAGCAATGATTCAGAAGTATCAAAATTTTCATGAGAATAGCGGAATTTTTTTTTTTTATTCAAACCCACTGCATTTGATTAAAAAAAAACACAATAACCTATTTATAACAACTTTTTCAAATGCATTTGTGGCACTATTACTTCCCTGTACCATGCATGAGGACTATTTGATAGAGGTATTCCAATCCATTAGAAAAATGTGCTTTTGACCTTTTAAAAACCCACTTTTGACATTTGTTTCGACTCTCTATGTTAAATAACTCTGTTCATGCATATACTCAGTTTATGTAGCAAACAACTTTTTTTAAACAAAATATTCAAAAATATGGTACAAATACACTTTTAAACTACATGACATGACATGTACAGAAATAAAATTATCAGAATATAATTTATGATTGCAAATATATTAATTATAAGTACTCAAAATGTTATGAAATTATTAATTGCACACATCATGAATAGATAATAGTAGTTAGGTGTAAAAAAAAATCATCAATATTGCCATGCTCTATATTTTGCATCCAAGAAGTTCAATGAAAAAGCCTGAACACACTTGAAAAGCCAGTGATACTCCTGTTTCTTATTACTTGTATTTAACTTAATCTTGCTATTGTTTCATTTCAAAATTCAAAGTGTAAAAAAAAACTCCTTTGGATTGGACTAGCTGGAAAAGAAGCCACAAAATCTACCCAGCTTTAATAGGATGTTTTCATATGGAAATTCTGATTGATTTAAATCTAGAGTTGAATTAAATGCAGTGGATAACTACTTAAATATACTTACTGGTTACTTTATTTTGGTGTTGGGGAGTAATTTCATTTTGACTTTGTAGACACAAGAACACCCTTATTACAATTTTTTAGGAGACCATGTTCTGGCTGTAAAGTCATGCTATTTATTTCATTGTGACTTAGTAGACACAAGAACGCCCGTATTACAATTTTTTAGCAGACCATGTTCTGGCTGCTATTAATTTCATTGTGACTTTGCAGACAGGAGCACACCTAGTACAACGTTTGTCGCTAATCTCACTGGTTGTACCTCCCACCTGCCTGGAAAATAGAAAAATCCTCCTGAATAGAGGCTGGCAGTGTGCCAGTTCAAAGGGCACCGAAAGGGGTGCTGAAATACAATTTCCACCCAAAAAGAAGGGGAAATGGGCTGCTAAAATCAGACAATGCTTTAAAAGCTTTCCAAGAATATATACAGTTCTACAGTTTTAATGGGAAACCACATTCTAGGTAAATTGTAGATAAAAAAGTGCATATTCTATATGCAAGAGTAGCATTTAACAATACCGAAAAATCAGTAGAAACTAATACAGTAATATCAGCTTTCTATTAATGTTTATTGTATATATCAGACAATAGCAAGAAGTACCTATCTATGGGCATTGGTAGGAAGTAAACACACCTTTTATTCCTGTATAAGCTATAATTTAAATGGACATGAACGTCAAAATTAAACTTTCATGATTTAAAGGGACAGTCAAGTAAAAAAAAAAAAACCTTCATGACTTAAACAGGGAATGTAATTTTAAACAACTTTCCAATTGACTTTTATAATCAATTTTGCTTTGTTCTCTTGGTATTCTTATTTGAAAGCTAAACCATGTAAAGTTACCCTGGAGTGAGCACTGATTGGCTAAAATGCAAGTCTGTCAAAAGAACTGAAATAAGGGGGCAGTTTGAAGAAGCATAGATACAAGGTAATCACAGAGGTAAAAAGTGTATTTTTATAACAGTGTTGGTTATGTAAAACTGGGGAATTGGTAATAAAGGGATTATCTTTCTTTTTAAACAACAAACATTCTGGTGTTGGCTGTCCCTTTAAATAGAACACACAATTTTAAGATACTTTTAAATGGACTTCTTTTATCCAATGTACTTTGTTCTCCTGGTATTCATTTGTTAGAAGCATACCTAAGTAGACTCAGGAGCAGCAATGCGCTAATGGGAGAAAGCTGGTGATTGGTGGCTACAAACAAATGCCTCTTGTCGTTAGCTCACCAGATGTGTCCTGCAGGCTACAGTGCAATGATAATAATACCGTTTGTGCTGCATGATATAGAAAGGGGGCAGAAGGCTATTTGCAGCTTAATCTAAGTGACTTAGGTGTAGACTGTCCCTTTAAGCTAGCTCCCAGTAGTGAATTGCTGATCCTTCAAGAAAGGATACAAAGAGAATAAAGCAAAATTGACAATAGAAGTAAATTAGAAAAATATTTACAATTGTATGCTTTATCTAAATCTTGAAAGAAAAAATTTGGGTTTCATGTCCCTTTAATATTAGATGAATTCCTTCAGAAATTCTATTGCAGCTTACCTGCATCCAGCCAGAAGTACTTGTCTGTACATCTCTACAGAAGATTTCCCACCAAACTGCCTCCCAGTTAGGTAGGTATTGTGCGAGGAACTGATAAAGTAGTGCGCTAAAGGTTGATCCATCTCTAGGTACAATTCCAAGCGATCTAAGAATACTGGGGCATTTTCATCTGACATCAGATATCTGCAAAATCCATCACTTGATATTTGGCCTGAAAAAAGGAAAGAGGCTTTTATTCATTTAACAATGTAAGTTTCATGTTCAGAAAAACAATTCTGACCTGTAATTTCTTTTCCTTTGTAGAACATAACTGTGTATTCCGTTAGAGGACGGAAATAATATCAAGTTTGTCGACCAAGTCTCACTATAGTGTAATGTCGCCATGATTTACAGGCTACAATTATTTTCTAGGTCACAATGCCACTAAACAATTAAAATTTGAATGGAACTTTTGTTATTTCTCATCATGATAAATATGCAGAAGTCCTCAGTCCTCTAGATCCGATATTTCAAGAATTAGAAACAATTATTTTAAAAAATCTATGATGAATTAGATTAGGAAACATATAAGGAACTTCTATAAATTACAATACCTAAAGATAGTATCAAGTAGGGGACACCACAGATCCTGGAATTTAGCATAAAATATTTTTTCTTCTTTTGCACATAAAATCAATCGGCTAGATTACGAGTTTTTGTCGGTAAGGCTTGCGGGGCTAACAAGCCGTTTCAGCTCACCGCTCACCTACAAACAACGCTGGTATTACGGTTTTTTTAAAACCCGGCGTTAGCCGCAAAAAAGTGAGCGGAGAGTAAAATTTAGCTCCACATCTCACCTCAATACCAGCGCTGATTACGGTAGCGGTGAAATGGCAAAACATGCTCATGCACGATTTCCCCATAGGAATCAATGGGGCAGATTCGGCTGAAAAAAAACCTAACACCTGCAAAAAAGCAGCGTTCAGCTCCTAACGCAGCCCCATTTATTCCTATGGGAAAATACATTTATGTCTACACCTAACACCCTAACATGAACCCTGAGTCTAAACACCCCTAATCTTACACTTATTAACCCCTAATCTGCCGCCCCCGACATCGTCGCCACCTGCATAATATTATTAACCCCTAATCTGATGCCCCCAGCATCGCCGAACCCTACATTATATTTATTAACCCCTAATCTGCCAAGCCCCAATGTTGCCGCAACCTAACTACATTTATTAACCCCTAATCTGCCGCCCACAACGTCACCGCCACTATAATAAATATATTAACCCCTAAACCTAAGTCTAACCCTAACCCTAACACCCCCCTAACTTAAATATAATTTTAAATAATCTAAATAAAATTACTACAATTAACTAAATTATTCCTATTTAAAACTAAATACTTACCTATAAAATAAACCCTAAGCTAGCTACAATATAACTAATAGTTACATTGTAGCTAGCTTAGGTTTTATTTTTATTTTACAGGCAACTTTGTATTTATTTTAACTAGGTACAATAGTTATTAAATAGTTATTAACTATTTAATAACTACCTAGCTAAAATAAGTACCTGTAAAAAAAAAAAACTAACCTATGTTACAATTACACCTAACTCTACATTATCATTAAATAAATTAACTAAATTAACTACAATTAATTACAATTAAATAAACTAAAGTATGGAAAAAACAAACACTAAATTACAGAAAATAATAAAATAATTAAAAAAATTTAAACTAATTACACCTAATCTAATCCCCCTAATAATATAAAAAAGCCCCCCAAAATAAAAAAACCTACCCTACACCAAATTACAAATAGCCCTTAAAAGGGCTTATTGCGCGGCATTGCCCCAAAGTAATCAGCTCTTTTACCTGTAAAAAAAATTACAATACCCCCCAACATTAAAACCCACCACCCACACACCCAACCCTACTCTAAAACCCACCCAATCCCCCCTTAATAAAACCTAACACTAACCCCCTGAAGATCACCCTACCTTGAGACGTCTTCACCCAACCGGGCAGAAGTGGTCCTCCAGACGGTCCGAAGTCTTCATCCTATCCGGGCAGAAGAGGTCCTCCAGACGGCCAGAAGTCTTCATCCAGGCGGCATCTTCTATCTTCATCCATCCGGAGCGGAGCGGGTCCATCTTCAAGACATCCGACGCGGAACATTCTCTTCTTTCCAACGACTAACACTAAATGACGGTACCTTTAAGTGACGTCATTCAAGATGGCGTCCCTTCAATTCCAATTGGCTGATAGAATTCTATCAGCCAATCGGAATTAAGGTAGAAAAAATTCTATTGGCTGTTCCAATCAGCCAACAGAATGCGAGCTCAATACTATTGGCTGATTGGATCAGCCAATAGATTTTTTTCTACCTTAATTCTATCAGCCAATTGGAATTGAAGGGACGCCATCTTGGATGACGTCACTTAAAGGTACTGTCATTTAGTGTTAGTCGTCGGAAAGAAGAGAATGCTCCGCGTCAGATGTCTTGAAGATGGACCCGCTCCGCTCCGGATGGATGAAGATAGAAGATTCTATCAGCCAATCGGAATTGAAGGGACGCCATCTTGGATGACGTCACTTAAAGGTACCGTCATTTAGTGTTAGTCGTCGGAAAGAAGAGGATGCTCCGCGTTGGATGTCTTGAAGATGGACCCGCTCCGCTCTGGATGAAGATAGAAGATGCCACCTGGATGAAGACTTCTGGCTGTCTGGAGGACCACTTCTGCCCAGATAGGATGAAGACTTCGGACCGTCTGCAGGACCACTTCTGCCCAGTTGGGTGAAGACGTCTCAAGGTAGGGTGATCTTCAGGGGGTTAGTGTTAGGTTTTATTAAGGGGGGGATTGGTGGGTTTTAGAGTAGGGTTGGGTGTGTGGGTGGTGAGTTTTAATGTTGGGGGGTACTGTATTTTTTTTTACAGGTAAAAAAGCTGATTACTTTGGGGCAATGCCCCGCAAAAATCCCTTTTAAGGGCTATTTGAAATTTAGTATAGGGTAGGGATTTATTTTTTTATTTTGTGGGGCTTTTTTATTTTATTAGGGGGATTAGTTTAGGTGTAATTAGTTTTAAAAAATTGTAATTATTTTATTACTTTCTGTAATTTAGTGTTTTTTTCGTACTTTAGTTTATTTAATTTAATTGTAATTAATTGTAGTTAATTTAGTTAATTTATTTAATGATAGTGTAGAGTTAGGTGTAATTGTAACATAGGTTAGGTTTTATTTTACAGGTATATTTGTACTTATTTTAGCTAGGTAGTTATTAAATAGTTAATAACTATTTAATAACTATTCTACCTAGTTAAAATAAATACAAAGTTGCCTGTAAAATAAATATAAACCCTAAGCTAGATACAAATGTAACTATTAGTTATATTGTAGCTAGCTTAGGGTTTATTCTATAGGTAAGTATTTAGTTTTAAATAGGAATAATTTAGTTATTTGTAGTAATTTTATTTTGATTATTTTAAATTATATTTAAGTTAGGGGGGTGTTAGGGTTAGGGTTAGACTTAAGTTTAGGGGTTTAAACATTTAATATAATTGCAGCGACGATGGGGGCGGCTGATTAGGGGTTAATAAATGTAGGTAGGTGTCGGCGATGTTAGGGAAGGCAGATTAGGGGTTAATAAAATTTAACTAATATTTGCAAGGCGGGAGTGCGGCATTTTAGGGGTTAATGTATTTATTGAAGTGGCGGCGATTTCCGGTCGGCAGATTAGGGGTTCAAAAATTTATTTAAGTGTTTGCGATGTGGGGGGGGGGGGGGGCTCGGTTTATGGGTTAATAGGTAGTTTATGGGTGTTAGTGTACTTTTTAGGACTTTACTTAAGAGTTTTATGTTACGGCGTTAGCCCATAAAACTGTTAACTACTGACTTTTAAATGCAGTAGGAGTCTTGACAGGAGAGGGTGTATCACTCACTTTTTCCAAGACTTGTAATACTGGCGTTAGGAAAATCCCATTAAAAAGATAGGATACGCAATTTACGTAAGTGGATTCGAGTCGCGGAAAAAAAGTGAGCGGTACACTTGTACCTGCTAGACTCGTAATACCAGCGGACATTAAAAAGCAGCGTTGGAACCTCTCAACGCTGCTTTTTAAGGCTAACGCAAAACTCGTAATCAAGCAGAACGTGTGTTAAATAGTTTCTATAATACTACATGGATTAATCAGGGCCTATTTGAAGCACAGATGTATAGTTATAATATACTTTTTTGTGCATAAAAATGTAAAATGAGAATGCTCTATTTTGTTATTTTATCTTTGAACAAATTCCCTTCTTAAACTCTTTCAAAAGGGTTCAAGAAGTAGTCACATTTACACTTATGGAACAGCCCCATTCTGCTCAAGATGAAGATACAGTCAGTAAATGGAGCAAATCTGTGTATGTTTGTTCATGATTAGCTCACCAGCTCTGTCCACATCTGGAGGGGCACAGGTGCACAATGTTAACTATATATTAAAGCACTTTGCAGGGTTTACATGCATAGTAAAAAAAAAAACAAAAAAAAAAAACAGGTGTTTCACCATAATATTCTCTAACTAAATAGAAAATGTTTTTGTTATTTTTCAGTTTGGATAAGCTATAATCATAAACAATGCTCGGTTGCGTTTTCATCCTTGATTAATATGAGCATGTAATTATTCTATATTATGTTGTATATGTATTATTCTCCTAATAAATTCCTTTTTTTCTGCATATGCAGGTTATCGGAATGTTTGCTTAATCCGTCTTGCAAACCCTTGCACATATTAGTTAAATGGACAATAAAGTCAAAATTAATTTTTTATGATTTTGATACAGGATGCAATTTCAAACAACGTTCCAATTTATTTCTGTTATCTAATTTGCTATGACCTCTTTTTATCCTTTTTTAAAACCATACATAGGTAGGCTTGGGAACAGCAATACACTTCTGAGAGCTAGCTGCTGATTAGTGGTTGCACATATATGCCTCTTGTCATTGGCTCACCCGATGTGCTCAGCTATCTCCCAGTAGTGTATTGCTGCTCCTTCAATTCAACAGAATGAAGCACATTTTTAACAGAAGTAAATTGGAAAGTTGTTTAACATTGTATATAGATATAATACTCTAGTTATAGATATAATACTCTAGTCACATGCACGCTCCTGGGCCTACCTCCTTAGGTTCTCATGAGAAGGAGCTAAGTTTTTAAGAAAGGATAACAAGAGAAAATGTTTAATTTAATTTAAGAAATATTCATAAAAATATGTTAATACAAATATTGATGAAAAATGTATTGTGGATTGTTTAGTAACATTTTTATTTATTATATATTATTTTTCTATAATATAATTTCTTAAAATAATTTCTTAAATTAAAATTAGTAACTAAATTAAAATTAGTAACTTGCATCTTAGATTCATATTTGCTTTTATTTTTATTTGTATTTTTGAGATTAAAGTGATTGCAATGTTTATTATTTTGCTGGCTAGTATATAAAAGTATTATTAAAAACAGGGACACTTTAATTGATTAACATTTTTTAAGAAGCTTCATTTGTTAAATATTTACCATTTAGTGATGGTAAACATCCTGCCGTTCCTCCTCCCGCATCTTACTTTATTTAGCTGAGCGATGACAAATCTGCCTTCAGCCAATAGTTGCGTGCCCCATGAGCTGAACGCCAAGCGGGGCACGCAACGATTGGCTGAAGGCAGATTAATTATTGCTCAGGTAAATAAAGGGATTAATATTTTTATTATAAAATGTAATAAGACATTTGTATACTCTATTTGAATCATGAAAACATTCCCACTTTAGAAATAAAAGCTTTTAATAATATTAAAAACAATATTAACAACAATATTAATCCAAATCAAATTATTATTAATAATAACAACAACAACAATAATAATATTAATAAATAGCAAAACATTCACTTTAATTTAACAGATAACTTCTCCCTTATAGCTGATGACCATATAGTGGCGATTTTACAATAAATAAAACTTAGATATGGTATTACCTTCTTTCTTAAGTTCTTTATCAGGCTCATACATTTCAATTATCTGCATGGACCTTTTTGCCTCAAAGAAGGGGAACAAGATTTCATTCAGCCGAGGATCTCGTTGATGCTAATTTTGAAAAACAGGATAACTTAGTAAAGAGTTACAGTATTTGTATTTTACAGCTCAATGCGTTAGGTGAATGAATAGTGTTAAATAATAACCCAATTAAATATTTAATACATTTATTTTATTCCTTTTATGTTTTTTTATTTAACTAATTATAGACGCATGCTGCTGAAAGTTATCTTTCAGACATACTTAAATGGATGCTATACTAATGCATATATGAAAAAAACAATAATTGTATGTGTTAATATACTTATTTTTTTAAAGTGAAGTAAAGCATTTTAAATTAATAACATTTGTTTGCTTGTTGAAAAGGGCAACACCCACAATTTTATTGGGAAGCAGACCAACACCTCCAGAAGAATAAAAAACTAAAGTAGTTTTAGTAAGCACAGGAATTTACTATAATGTCCCTTTGCTATGTTTATTGTCACCAGTTATCAGGGTGAACACACTATTTTTTTTTCCAGTTTAATCTTTATTTGGAGTTATTGGAAAAAGAATAATAGCTGACCCTATTCCATGATGTCAATTTCTATGGGATTAATTGCAACACATAATTATGTACTCAATAAGGTATCCTCTGAGATCCAAGATATTTAGATAATTATTTTTTGTTGTTATGGTTTCAGCTCATTTTCGTATTATATTCTGGGCATTATTGCTGACCTTTACAGATGTTTTGTTATTAGAGAGGAGGAGGCATTGATTTGTCTTTTGGAGCCCATTCGGTTAGAGGAGCAGCGGCTTCCAAAGCACTTTTGGCTGGTAGTCAACTTCAAGACATTTTGAAGGCCGCAGACTGGTCCTCGGCTTCTACTTTTTTCCTTTTTTAGTTTAAACGGATTCCTCATGCAGCTAACATTCTCCCTTCTGTGCGTTTAAAATGCAAAATATGAAGCCTCCTGTCCTGTTATAAAATTTGGATTATTATAGCCCTGGTGTATAAATAATTTAGATTTTATTAAAGACAGGAGGCAAATATTTTCCCTTCCCTTGTCATTTCCCTCCCACAAATAATTAATATGAAAAAAAAATAAAAAAATATATATATATATATATATAATTTATATAGAGTTTTGTTCATGTGTTTCCTTTATATATGTATGTTTCTTGCATGTCTATGGACGGAAATAGGGAGCAGTGGTTATTTGCATTTTATTTTACAGTGTGATCATTTTAACAGCTCTTTCCACTGGTTTCCTTCTTCAGTTGCCATCTGTGGCTGATCATTGATTGATCCAGTTCATTAGTTCCTGTGTCTTCATCTAAAAAAAAAAGAGGAAGTTCCTGTGTTTTTTTTAGGACTCTTATACATTATCTGTGTGCTGATTGGTGCTGCACTGTTGCAACTTTTATGCAAATTTTTCTGTTCAGTTTTCTTTGCTGCTGTTTGGAATTCAGTAAGATGTGATGCAAAATTTTCGCCTCCTGTCTTTAATAAAATATAGATTATTTATACACCAAGGCTATAATAATCCAAATGTAACTGTGTTTAACTGCTTTGTTGTAATGACTACTCAGTGCCCAGTTATCTAATATTTACTGGATTAAAAAATGAAAATACTGGGGTAATAAGTGATCTTCTTATTTTGAAACCATCTTTTAGTTTGCCGGATAAAACATAGATCTGCAGGGGGGAATATTTAGGGAATACGGGAGACCTAGTAGACAACTTTCAGCTACACCCATGGAACACCCCTGTTCAGGAAAACTAATTTTACAATAAGCAAAACAATATGCTTTGATTAGTTTTATTACCAATTTACTGTGCATATGAAATATATTTTTTTTCTGCATAATTTCATTGTGAATGTTAATGTTTCCATTTACAGAAGAATTTTGTTCTGATTTTTAGCCCCTTCAATACCAGGAATTTCAGAGAAAAACTTGCCAAAATACCAGAGAATTTTTAGTATTTGTGCTATCACTCCATTTAAACAGAAACAGAGCCTTTTTTTTATTTACCTATCATAACTATATATATTTTGTTAGCAGACAACCTGATGTATTGGTCTAGACTCATTTTGGTATTTTTCATGCCACAGTTTTGCTGCCAAATGCGATCATATTAAAAAATAAATGTTAACGTTTCTACAAACTGTACAGTCATTAGGTTATAAAAGCTTCTCTGGGATCCCCTTGGTTCAGAAATAGTCGACATACATGGCTTTACCATTGCTTTTTGGTTATTAGAAGGCTGCTAATTGCAGCTGCGCATGATATTTCTAAAATTCCCGGCAGTGAATGGGGTTAACCTGGTAGCTTGTAAGGTTAATTTTAGCTGTAATGCAGGGATTACCCTCCCACCTGACACCTCCCATCCCCTGATCCCTCCCAAAAACCTCTTTTCCCTCCCTCACCCCCCCATTAGTCACCACCATCGTAGGTACTGGCAGTCTGCCATTATGCAGTTTTAGGGCTTTTGTTATTTATTTTTCACTGTGGGGATCCCTCCTCAACACTCCCAAATCCCTGATCCCAAACAGCTCTCTAACCCTCTCACTAGAAGCTGTCATCTTAGGCATTGGCAAATGTCTGCCAGTACCCAGTTTGTAGTATTTTCTCAATTATTCATTAATAAAAAAAAAAATCTGTAGTGTCGGGGTCTACCCTAACTCTTCTCTCCAAGCAATTGTCACTAAGGACCCCTCCCTCCTGTTACAACCTGTTTCTGTAGCATAGTGGCCCATCCATCCCCCTCCCTCACCAAAGACTTTTTTAGTAGCATAAGTAACCCTCCCCTTCCTCTCCTCCCTCCCCTCTAGCGATGCACCACCAGCCTCCTCATTCATTCTATCCCACACCACCGTAATCCGATACAGACTGTGTCACTGTATATATCAGTGATCCGCATTTATATGGTAAAGGAAGAACGATCAGTTCTTCCTTACTACATGAAAGCAGATGCCTTCTGCACCTGGTTGCAGTCTACATTGTCAAAGCTGACAGCAAAGACAACATCCTGAGACAGACTGATAGACGAAGGTAATACATCAACAGGGTATGCTAAGCGGAGTAATGTGTGACATAGTACCTACGTCCAAATTGCTTCAGGGGTTAATGTAATTGCACAACACAATTATTTACGGCATGTTTCTACTTCAATATCTTATTTATTCATTTCATAAGATTTGTAAACTACATTTTTTGTGAGCCCTATTGTAAAGTATTCATCTTCTTCACATTCTTAAAGGGACAGTAAAGTCAAAATTAAACTTCCATGATTTAGATAGAAAATGTGATTTTAAACAACTTCCCTTTATTGAAAAGAATGCCTACATAAGCTTAAAAGCAACAATGCACTACTAGTAGCTAGCTGCTGATTGGTGGCTGCATACACATGCCACTTATAACCTGATGTGTTCAGCTAGCTCCTAGTAATGCATGGCTGCTCCTTCAACAGAGGCTACCAGGAGAATAAAGCAAATTTGATAATAGAAGTAAATTGAAAAATTGTTTAAAATTGTATCGTCCCTTTAAATGCAGGGAGACACTGTTCTCAATGCAAAAATTGCCTTTAGAGAATCACAACATGGGATACAAATCACTGATGAGATTTCTTAGAGAATCTAACAACCTTTAGATTATCGGGCCACTAGAGACAAAACATGCATTTGTTTAATAAAAAAGTTCTCTATGAAATTTTAAAATATTATGGGCTAGATTATATGTGGTGCGCTATGAAATATTGCACGTGTATTACAAGTTTAGAGTAAATGTGACCGCACAAGCACAAACTAAATTTGCGCTTGTTGGGTTAACGCAACTGAAGTCTTCAAATAAAGGTTAGGGCAAAATTAAAACGTGTACCATACATATATACACCTATAAACACATACAGTATATACACATGTATACACACACACATATTGGAGCCCTTTCCAGTCAAATACTTTTTTAATCAATATTAATATTGAATAATGTGTTTTAGTTTGTATATACTGTATATATTTTACATTCCAATGTTCTTCACATTGGGGAAAATGTTCTATGTATTTTTAAATAGATATTCCTCGATATATAGACTAAAATAACAAGTGTATTGCATTGAACAATGATACTTTTTATTGGACTAACTATACATTTATAAGTTGACAAGCTTTCAGAAGTATTCCTTCTTTTTTCAAATCTGAAGGAATACCAATTCAATGGAATTTACAGATTATATCTTGAAACACAGAATGCCTAAAAAGGACAGAAAGTGTTACAGAGGTGCAGGGAGAGGAGGAGGTGTCGTAAAAATCATGAGGGGGGCTTAGGTGACAGAGGCAAGCAGTGTCAAGCGAGGAGAACAGACAGGGGAAATATATAGTTTTACATAGAGCATATACTATATAGTGTATATATTTTGTTTAAAACAGTAATGGGCAACTGCATGCAGCCCGGAGCCTCATTTCTTGCAGGCTGCTAGCAGTGCTATATTTGCTAAAAAATATACACCTAGATTACGAGTCTTGCGTCAGCCTTAAAAAGCAGCGTTGAGGGGTCCCAAACCCCCAACGTTGCTTTTTAACACCCGCTGGTATTACGAGTCTGGCAGGTACAGGTGTACCGCTCACTTTTCTTCCGCGACTCGAGCATACCGCAAATCCCCTTACGTCAATTGCGTATCCTATCTTTTCCATGGGATTTGCCTAACGCTGGTATTACGAGTCTTGGAAGAAGTGAGCGGTAGACACTCTCCTGGCAAGACTTCTACCGCATTTAAAAGTCAGTAGCTAAGTGTTTTATGGGCTAACGCCGTAACATAAAACTCTTAAGTAAAGTCCTAAAAAGTACACTAACACCCATAAACTACCTATTAACCCATAAACCGAGCCCCCCCCCCCACATCGCAAACACTTAAATACATTTTTTAACCCCTTAAGTGCTAAAAAGTACACTAACACCCATAAACTACATATTAACCCCGAAACCGAGGCCCCCCCCCACATCGGAAACACTTTAATATATTAACCCCTAATCTGCCGACCGGACATCGCCGCCACTTTAATAAATATATTAACCCCTAAACCGCCGCACTTCCACCTCACAAACACTAGTTAAATATTATTAACCCCCAATCTGCCTGCCCTAACATCGCCGACACCTACCTATATTTATTAACCCCTAATCTGCCGCCCACAACGACGCCGCTACTAAATTAAATGTATTAACCCCTAAACCTAAGTCTAACCCTAACCCTAACCCTAACACTCCCCTAACTTAGATATCATTTAAATTAAATGAAATAAATTTACCATAATTAAATGAATTAATCCTATTTAAAACTAAATACTTACCGATAAAATAAACTCTAAGCTAGCTACAATATAACTAATAGTTACATTGTAGCTAGCTTAGGGTTAATATTTATTTTACAGGCAACTTTGTATTTATTTTAACTAGGTACAATAGTTATTAAATAGTTATTAACCATTTAATAACTTCCTAGTTAAAATAAATACAAATATACCTGTAAAATAAATCCTAACCTAAATTACAATTACACCTAACACTACACTATCATTAAATAAATTACCTAAACTACCTACAATTAAATAAAATAAAATTAAATAAACTAAAGTACGAACCCCCCCCCCCGCTAAATTACAGAAAATAAAAAAATAATTACAAGAATTTTAAACTAATTACACCTACTCTAATTCCCCTAATAAAATAAAAAAGCCCCCAAAATAATACAATTCCCTACCCTATACTAAATTACAAATAACCATTAAAAGGGCCTTTTGCGGGGGGGGATTGCCCCAATGTAATCAGCTCTTTTACCTGAAAAAAAAGACAATACCCCCCCAACATTACAACCCACCACCCACACACCCAACCCTACTCTAAAACCCACCCAATCCCCCCTTAAAAAAACTAACACTACCCCCCTGAAGATCTCCCTACCTTGAGCCGTCTTCCCCCAGCCGGGCACAAGTGGTCCTCCAGAGGGGCAGAAGTCTTCATCCGATCCGGGTAGAAGAGGTCCTCCAAGCGGCAGAAGTCTTCATCCAGACGGTATCTTCTATCTTCATCCATCCGGAGCGGAGCAGGTCCATCTTCAAGGCAGCCGACGCAGAGCCATCCTCTTCAAACGAAGTCCAAGTGAAGAATGAATGTTCCTTTAAATGACGTCATCCAAGATGGCATCCCTTGAATTCCGATTGGCTGATAGGATTCTATCAGCCAATCGGAATTAAGGTAGGAAAAATCCTATTGGCTGATGCAATTAGCCAATAGGATTGAGCTCGCATTGTATTGGCTGATTGGAACAGCCAATAGAATGCCAGATCAATCCTATTGGCTGATCCAATCAGCCAATAGGATTGAACTTCAATCCTATTGGCTGATTGGATAAGCCAATAGGATTTTTCCTATCTTAATTCCGATTGGCTGATAGAATCCTATCAGCCAATCGGAATTCAAGGTACACCATCTTGGATGACGTCATTTAAAGGAACCTTCATTCTTCGCTTGGACTTCGTTTGAAGAGGATGGCTCCGCGTCAGCTCGCATGAAGATGGATCCGCTCCGGATGAATGAAGATAGAAGATGCCGCCTAGATGAAGACTTCTGCCGCTTGGAGGACCTCTTCTGCCCGAATCGGATGAAGACTTCTGCCCCTCTGGAGGACCACTTGTGCCCGGCTGGGTGAAGACGACTCAAGGTAGGGAGATCTTCAGACGGGTAGTGTTAGGTTTTTTTAAGGGCGGTGGGTGGGTTTTAGAGTAGGGTTGGGTGTGTGGGTGGTGGGTTGTAATGTTGGGGGGTATTGTCTTTTTTTTCAGGTAAAAGAGCTGATTACTTTGGGGCAATCCCCGCAAAAGGCCCTTTTAAGGGCTATTTGTAATTTAGTGTAGGGTAGGGAATTGTATTATTTTGGGGGGCTTTTTTATTTTATTAGGGGGATTAGAGTAGGTGTAATTAGTTTAAAATTCTTGTAATTCTTTTTTTATTTTCTGAAATTTATTGTTTGTTTTATCGTACTTTAGTTTATTTAATTTAATTGTATTTAATTGTAGGTAGTTTAGGTAATTTATTTAATGATAGTGTAGTGTTAGGTGTAATTGTAATTTAGGTTAGTATTTATTTTACAGGTATGTTTGTATTTATTTAATAGCTATTGTACCTAGTTAAAATAAATACAAAGTTGCCTGTAAAATAAATATTAACCCTAAGCTAGCTACAATGTAACTATTAGTTATATTGTAGCTAGCTTAGAGTTTATTTTATCGGTAAGTATTTAGTTTTAAATAGGATTAATTCATTTAATTATGGTAAATTTATTTAATTTAATTTAAATGATATCTAAGTTAGGGGAGTGTTAGGGTTAGGGTTAGACTTTGGTTTAGGGGTTAATACATTTAATTTAGTAGCGGCGTCGTTGTGGGCGGCAGATTAGGGGTTAATAAATAAATAGGTAGGTGTCGGCGATGTTAGGGCAGGCAATAATAACTATTGTACCTAGTTAAAATAAATACAAAGTTGCCTGTAAAATAAATATTAACCCTAAGATAGATACAATGTAACTATTAGTTATATTGTAGCTAGCTTAGGGTTTATTTTATCGGTAAGTATTTAGTTTTAAATAGGATTAATTTATTTAATTATGGTAAACTTATTTTGTTTAATTTAAATTATATTTAAGTTAGGGGGTGTTAGGGTTAGGGTTAGACTTAGGTTTAGGGGTTAATAATAGTGGCGGCGACGTTGGCGGCGGCAGATTAGGGGTTAATAAATTTAATATAGTTGTGGCGACATTGGGGGGGCAGATTAGGGGTTAATAACTATAATGTAGGTGTCAGCGATGTTTGGGGCAGTAGATTAGGGGTTCATAAGTATAATGTAGGTGTAGGTGGCGGCGGTGTCCGGAGCGGCAGATTAGGGGTTATTAATATAATGTAGGTGTCAGCGATAGCGGGGGCAGCAGATTAGGGGTTAATAAGTGTAATATTAGGGGTGTTTAGACTCGGGGTTCATGTTAGGGTGTTAGGTGTAGACATAACTTTTATTTCCCCATAGGAAACAATAGGGCTGCGTTAGGAGCTGAACGCTGCTTTTTTGCAGGTGTTAGGTTTTTTTTCAGCCAGCTCAGCCCCATTGTTTCCTATGGAGAAATTGTGCACGAGCACGTTTAGCCAGCTCACCGCTGACTTAAGCAACGCTGGTATTGAGATGAGATGTGGAGCTAAATTTTGCTCTACGCTCACCTTTTTGTGGCTAACGCCAGGTTTAAAAAAACCTGTAATACCAGCGTTGTCTTAAGGGAGCGGTGGGAAAAAAAGGCTTGTTAGCAACGCACCCCTGTTACTGCAAAACTCGTACTCTAGGCGACAGAGTTGTATATTGACTAAAATCACCTACTGCAAGAGGCCCTGCTGAGCACCTCAGATATCTGTTAGCAATTGGTATTGTTATTCAGTAAAAGCAGTATCCATATGCTGCAGTAAATAAGTGTGTTTTATTGCAGCAGGAAGGTGCCACTTTTAAAGTGATTTCTTCTGTTTTGCCAGAGTTGTATATTGACTGATGTTACCAAAACCCTAATTGAGTATTGATTGTGAAGTGACAGCTTGTGAAATAAAATGACTGTCCACTCTCCACTCTCTGGGCAGGTGTGTATAATCACAGTGCTCTATTAAATAGTGTATTTTTAGGCAAATATGTTATGTGTGTGTTTTAATTGACGTTTTGCAGTACCCAAGTGTAAAAAAGTTGTCTATCACTGGTTTAAGAGAAATATAGCTGGATATAAAAAATAGACTGTATTGAAGAAGGTGAGTGGCACTTCAGATTTACATAATGTTACAGCAAACACAAATGTATATTTATTACCGATGCAGGGACTATATAGATTACTTCACAAATCTATTGCAACATTAATAACAATAATACATCCCACACTCAGTATTCCTTAAAAAATGACAAACCATAATATTTATTGGAAACTATAAAGTGGAGGGTATTAACCCTTATTCATCTTTTACTCAAGTCTGACTTTTCGTTATTCCGGATCAGAAATATTAAAGGGACAGTTTACTCCAAAATTGTTATTGTTTAAAAAGATAGATAATCCCTTTATTACCCATTCCCCAGTTTTGAATAACCAACATGGTTATATTAATACACGTTTTACCTCTGTGATTACCTTGTATCTAAGCCTTTTAAGACTGCCTCCTTATCTCAGTTCTTTTTACAAACTTACATTTTAGCCAATAAGTGCCCTCTCATGAGTAACTCCACAGGCATGAGCACAATGTTTATCTATATGGCACACATAAACTAACGCCCTCTAGCTGTGAAAAACGGTCAAATATATTGAGATAAAGGGCGGCCTTCAAGGGCTTAGTAATTAGCATATGAGCCTATCTAGGTTTAGTATTCAACAAAGAATACCAAGAGAAAAAAAGCAAATGTTATTATAAAAATGAATTAGAAAGTTATTTAAAATTGCATGCTCTATCTGAATCATGAAAGTTTAATTTTGACTGTCCCTTTAAGTGCTGGTAGCTTCATGTTTACTATATTTGCGGATGAAAAAATTGTTAGCAGAAATGCTCTTCCTTTTTTACATATGCGGCATCGCCCGCAAAAGCTGCATCACGTATATTTCACCCGTCGCCCGGAATTTAAACTCTCATAAGCTAACATGGGACCGTGTCACAAATTGGTATCCAATATTCAGCGTAAGGACTTACGTGGCGAAAATTGAGAAATCTTACTCAATTGAGAAATCTTACTCAATTTTCACCTCGCCACATAAGGCAGCAGCAGCAAGCCTTGCGTCGAGTATCGGAGCACCGTAACTCCCGAAAATGCCTGCAAAAGTAAACTAACACCTAACGCATGCGCAATATATATACCTGTCAACCGCAATCCCCCACCCCAATAAATAATAAAGTGTATTAACCCCTATATCCGCCATCAAACCCAGACCGCAAGTAATAACTAAATTATTAACCCCTAAATCCACCAACCCCAACATAGCAAACTACCTATTAAAACTATTAACCCCTAATCCGCAATTAACCCACAACACAAACTTCCTATTAAAGTATTAACCCCTAAACCGCCAAAGCCCACAACGCAATAAACCTATCAAAGTATTAACCCCCTAAACCGCCAAAGCCCACAATGCAATAAACCTGTCAAAGTATTAACTTTTAACCTGCCAAAGCCCACAATGCAAATAAATAAATTACTAAGCCCCCTAACCTAACACCCCCTAACCTAACACCCCCTAAATGTACCCATATTACCTAAATTACAAAATACTAAAGTTACTATTAAAATAAAAAAAACTAACACTACTTTAAAAATAAAAATAAACTAAGTATAAATTAAAGGGAATTAAAGGGACAGTCTAGTCAAAATTATAATTCTGGTGTAGACTGCCCCTTTAAGCTACAATTACAGAAAATAAAAAAAATCTAAGTTTACATAAAATAAAAAACAACATTACCAAATTTTAAAAAATTATACCTAATCCCTATGAAAATAAAAAAGCCCCCCCAAATAAAAACAAATAAAAAGTCCCCCCTAACAGTAAACCCCCCCCCCACACACCAAACCCCCCAAATAAAAGAACCTAACACTAAAAAACCTGAACTACCCATTGCCCTGAAATGGGCATTTACTTGGGCATTGCCCTTAAAAGGGCATTTAGCTCTTTTACTGCCCATCCCTAATCTAAATAAAATAAACCCCCCAAAAAAAACCTTAAAAAACCCAAGTCTAACCCCCAGGTTGGTACTCACCGTTCCTGAAGTCCAGCGGAGAAGGTCCTGTTCCAGGCGGTGAAGTCTTCTTCCAATCGACGACCTCTTCTTTCTTCTTCCAGGAACAATCCGGAGGGCGGAGCTGAAGACCGTTGACCGCAGAACTGAAGACCGGCGACCCTGGAACTGAAGACCGGCGACCCTGGAACTAAAGACCGGCAACTGCGGAGCCATGGAGTGTGGAGGATCCTCTTCACACGATCACTACTGTACACTGGATAGAGAAGTCAAGGTATGCGATTAAAAATGGTGTCCCTTGAATTCTATTCAAATCAGCCAATAGAATTTGAGTAGCTCTCATCCTATTGGCTGATTTTAACAGCCAATAGGATTTGAGTAGCTTTCATCCTATTGGCTGATTTGAATTTGAAGAATCAAATCAGCCAATAGGAATTCAAGGGACGCCATTTTTAATCGCGTACCTTGAATTCTCTATTCAGTGTACGGCAGCGATCATACGAAGAGGATCCTCCACTCTCCATGGTTTCGCGGTCACCGGTCTTCAGTTCCACCCTCCACTCCATGCCGGATTGCTCCTGGAAGAAGAAAGAAGAGGTCGCCACTTGGAAGAAGACTTGACCGCCTGGAATAGGACCTTCTCCGCCGGACTTCAGGAATGGTGAGTACCAACCTGAGGGTTAGATTTAGGATTTTTTAAGTTTTTTTTTTTGGAGGGGTTGTTTTATTTAGATTAGGGATGGGCAGTAAAAGAGCTAAATGCCCCTTTAAGGGCAAAGCCCAAACAAATGCCCTTTTCAGGGCAATGGGTAGTTTAGGTTTTTTAGTGTTAGGTTCTTTTATTTTGGGGGGTTTGGTGGGTGGGGGGTTATTTACTGTTAGGGGGGACTTTGTGTATTTTGATGTAAAAGAGCTGATTATCTTGGGGCAATGCCCTGCAAAAAGGGACAGTCTACACCTGAATTTTAATTTGACTAGACTGTCCCTTTAATGTATACTTAGTTTATTTTTATTTTTAAAGTAGTGTTAGGTTTTTTTATTTTAATAGTAACTTTAGTATTTTGTAATTTAGGTAATTTGGGTACATTTAGCGGGTGTAGGGTTAGGGGGTGTTAGGTTAGGGGGCTTAGTAATTTATTTATTTGCGTTGTGGGCTTTGGCGGTTTAGGGGTTAATACTTTGATAGTTTAATTGCGTTGTGGGCTTTGGCGGTTTAGAGGTTAATAATTTAATAGGTAGTTTGTGTTTTGGGTTAATGGCGGATTAGGGGTTAATAGTTTTAATAGGTAGTTTGCCATGTTGGGGTTGGCAGATTTAGGGGTTAATAATTTAGTTATTACTTGCAGTGTGGGTTTGATGGCGGATATAGGGGTTAATAGTTCAATTAGGCATATTGCGTTGTGGGGGTTGTCGGTTTAGGGGTTAATACATTTATTATTAGTTGTGAGAGGGGGGATTGCGGATGTAGAGGTTTTACGTGTCAGGCTTATTTTTGGGAGGTGTGTTAGACTTTTACGGTAGATTAGTTTGTTTTTTTTATTTTCTTAGGCGCCGGCAGTTTCTAAAGTGCCGTAAGTCATTAGCGACTCCAGAAATTTGTATTTACGCTCATTTATGGACATCACTAGTTTATCCGACTTACGGCACTTTAAGAACTGCCAGCGAGGTTTATTGGATACCCCTACGTGTGAGGTGAAATTACGGACTGCGCGGGTTGCAGTGCTTGTGCTGAAGCCTGCGCCGTATATGTAATCTTGCCCCTAGTCTTTTTATAGAAGGAATTTGGATACTTTATTTTTTTCCAATAAAGAAGACATTTCTTTCATGTAATTAGCAAGAGTCCATGAGCTAGTGACGTATGGGATATACATTCCTACCAGGAGGGGCAAAGTTTCCCAAACCTCAAAATGCCTATAAATACACCCCTCACCACACCCACAATTCAGTTTTACAAACTTTGCCTCCGATGGAGGTGGTGAAGTAAGTTTGTGCTAGATTCTACGTTGATATGCGCTCCGCAGCAAGTTGGAGCCCGGTTTTCCTCTCAGCGTGCAGTGAATGTCAGAGGGATGTGAAGAGAGTATTGCCTATTTGAATGCAGTGATCTCCTTCTACGGGGTCTATTTCATAGGTTCTCTGTTATCGGTCGTAGAGATTCATCTCTTACCTCCCTTTTCAGATCGACGATATACTCTTATATATACCATTACCTCTGCTGATTCTCGTTTCAGTACTGTTTTGGCTTTCTACAAACATGTAGATGAGTGTCCTGGGGTAAGTAAATCTTATTTTCTGTGACACTCTAAGCTATGGTTGGGCACTTTGTTTATAAAGTTCTAAATATATGTATTCAAACATTTATTTGCCTTGACTCAGAATGTTCAACTTTCCTTATTTTTCAGACAGTCAGTTTCATATTTGGGATAATGCATTTGAATTAATCATTTTTTTCTTACCTTCAAAAATTTGACTCTTTTTTCCCTGTGGGCTGTTAGGCTCGCGGGGGCTGAAAATGCTTCATTTTTTTGACGTTATTTTGCGCCAAAGATGTCGGCGTTCCGGATGTGGCGTCATTTTTGGCGCCAAAAGCATTTAGGCGCCAAATAATGTGGGCGTCTGATTTGGCGCTAAAAAATATGGGCGTCGCTTTTGTCCCCACATTATTTAAGTCTCATTTTTTATTGCTTCTGGTTGCTAGAAGCTTGTTCTTTGGCATTCTTTCCCATTCCTGAAACTGTCATTTAAGGAATTTGATCAATTTTGCTTTATATGTTGTTTTTTCTCTTACATATTGCAAGATGTCTCACGTTGCATCTGAGTCAGAAGATACTACAGGAAAATCGCTGTCTAGTGCTGGATCTACCAAAGCTAAGTGTATCTGCTGTAAACTTTTGGTAGCTATTCCTCCGGCTGTTGTTTGTATTGATTGTCATGACAAACTTGTTAATGCAGATAATATTTCCTTTAGTAAAGTACCATTGCCTGTTGCAGTTCCTTCAACATCTAAGGTGCAGAATGTTCCTGATAACATAAGAGATTTTGTTTCTGAATCCATAAAGAAGGCTATGTCTGTTATTTCTCCTTCTAGTAAACGTAAAAAATCTTTTAAAACTTCTCTCCCTACAGATGAATTTTTAAATGAACATCATCATTCTGATTCTGATGACTCTTCTGGTTCAGAGGATTCTGTCTCAGAGGTTGATGCTGATAAATCTTCATATTTATTTAAAATGGAATTTATTCGTTCTTTACTTAAAGAAGTACTTATTGCTTTAGAAATCTAAAGTTGATGGGGCTATTTCTACCCTTGCTAAATGTACTAGTATTCCTACGTCAGATGGTACTTCGTTTAAGGATCCTTTAGATAGGAAAATTGAATCCTTTCTAAGAAAAGCTTATCTGTGTTGCTGCAGCTTCAACTTTTTGGTTGGAAACTTTAGCGCAACAAGTAACACATCATGATTCTCATGATATTATTATTCTTCTTCTTCAGCATGCTAATAATTTTATCTGTGATGCCATTTTTGATATTATCAGAGTTGATGTCAGGTTTATGTCTCTAGCTATTTTAGCTAGAAGAGCTTTATGGCTTAAAACTTGGAATGCTGATATGGCTTCTAAATCAACTCTACTTTCTATTTCTTTCCAGGGTAACAAATTATTTGGTTCTCAGTTGGATTCTATTATTTCAACTGTTACTGGTGGGAAAGGAACTTTTTTACCACAGGATAAAAAATCTAAAGGTAAAAACAGGGCTAATAATTGTTTTCGTTCCTTTCGTTTCAACAAAGAACAAAAGCCTGATCCTTCATCCTCAGGAGCAGTTTCAGTTTGGAAACCATCTCCAGTCTGGAATAAATCCAAGCCAGCTAGAAAGGCAAAGCCTGCTTCTAAGTCCACATGAAGGTGCGGCCCTCATTCCAGCTCAGCTGGTAGGGGGCAGGTTACGTTTTTTCAAGGAAATTTGGATCAATTCTGTTCACAATCTTTGGGTTCAGAACATTGTTTCAGAAGGGTACAGAATTGGTTTCAAGATGAGACCTCCTGCAAAGAGATTTTTTCTTTCCCGTGTCCCAGTAAATCCAGTAAAAGCTCAAGCATTTCTGAATTGTGTTTCAGATCTAGAGTTGACTGGAGTAATTATGCCAGTTCCAGTTCCGGAACAGGGAATGGGGTTTTATTCAAATCTCTTCATTGTACCAAAGAAGGAGAATTCCTTTAGACCAGTTCTGGATCTAAAAATATTGAATCGTTATGTAAGGATACCAACGTTCAAGATGGTAACTGTAAGGACTATCTTGCCTTTTGTTCAGCAAGGGAATTATGTGTCCACAATAGATTTACATGATGCATATCTGCATATTCCGATTCATCCAGATCATTATCAGTTCCTGAGATTCTCTTTTCTGGACAAGCATTACCAGTTTGTGGCTCTGCCGTTTGGCCTAGCTACAGCTCCAAGAATTTTTACAAAGGTTCTCGGTGCCCTTCTGTCTGTAATCAGAGAACAGGGTATTGTGGTATTTCCTTATTTGGACGATATCTTGGTACTTGCTCAGTCTTTACATTTAGCAGAATCTCATACGAATCGACTTGTGTTGTTTCTTCAAGATCATGGTTGGAGGATCAATTTACCAAAAATTTCATTGATTCCTCAGACAAGGGTAACCTTTCTGGGTTTCCAGATGGATTCAGTGTCCATGACTCTGTCTTTAACAGACAAGAGACGTCTAAAATTGATTGCAGCTTGTCGAAACCTTCAGTCACAATCATTCCCTTCGGTAGCCTTATGCATGGAAATTCTAGGTCTTATGACTGCTGCATCGGACGCGATCCCCTTTGCTCGTTTTCACATGCGACCTCTTCAGCTCTGTATGCTGAATCAATGGTGCAAGGATTACACAAAGATATCTCAATTAATATCTTTAAAACCGATTGTTCGACACTCTCTAACATGGTGGACAGATCACCATCGTTTAATTCAGGGGGCTTCTTTTGTGCTTCCGACCTGGACTGTAATTTCAACAGATGCAAGTCTCACAGGTTGGGGAGCTGTGTGGGGTTCTCTGACGGCACAAGGAGTTTGGGAATCTCAGGAGGTGAGATTACCGATCAATATTTTGGAACTCCGTGCAATTTTCAGAGCTCTTCAGTTTTGGCCTCTTCTGAAGAGAGAATCGTTCATTTGTTTTCAGACAGACAATGTCACAACTGTGGCATACATCAATCATCAAGGAGGGACTCACAGTCCTCTGGCTATGAAAGAAGTATCTCGAATTTTGGTTTGGGCGGAATCCAGCTCCTGTCTAATCTCTGCGGTTCATATCCCAGGTATAGACAATTGGGAAGCGGATTATCTCAGTCGCCAAACGTTGCATCCGGGCGAATGGTCTCTTCACCCAGAGGTATTTCTTCAGATTGTTCAAATGTGGGAACTTCCAGAAATAGATCTGATGGCGTCCCATCTAAACAAGAAACTTCCCAGGTATCTGTCCAGATCCAGGGATCCTCAGGCGGAGGCAGTGGATGCATTATCACTTCCTTGGAAGTATCATCCTGCCTATATCTTTCCGCCTCTAGTTCTTCTTCCAAGAGTAATCTCCAAGATTCTGAAGGAATGCTCGTTTGTTCTGCTGGTAGCTCCGGCATGGCCTCACAGGTTTTGGTATGCGGATCTTGTCCGGATGGCCTCTTGCCAACCGTGGACTCTTCCGTTAAGACCAGACCTTCTGTCACAAGGTCCTTTTTTCCATCAGGATCTGAAATCCTTAAATTTAAAGGTATGGAGATTGAACGATTGATTCTTGGTCAAAGAGGTTTCTCTGACTCTGTGATTAATACTATGTTACAGGCTCGTAAATCTGTATCTAGAGAGATATATTATAGAGTCTGGAAGACTTATATTTCTTGGTGTCTTTCTCATCATTTTTCTTGGCATTCTTTTAGAATACCGAGAATTTTACAGTTTCTTCAGGATGGTTTAGATAAGGGTTTGTCCGCAAGTTCCTTGAAAGGACAAATCTCTGCTCTTTCTGTTCTTTTTCACAGAAAGATTGCTATTCTTCCTGATATTCATTGTTTTGTACAAGCTTTGGTTCGTATAAAACCTGTCATTAAGTCAATTTCTCCTCCTTGGAGTTTGAATTTGGTTCTGGGAGCTCTTCAAGCTCCTCCGTTTGAACCTATGCATTCATTGGACATTAAATTACTTTCTTGGAAAGTTTTGTTCCTTTTGGCCATCTCTTCTGCCAGAAGAGTTTCTGAATTATCTGCTCTTTCCTGTGAGTCTCCTTTTCTGATTTTTCATCAGGATAAGGCGGTGTTGCGAACTTCTTTTGAATTTTTACCTAAAGTTGTGAATTCCAACAACATTAGTAGAGAAATTGTGGTTCCTTCATTATGTCCTAATCCTAAGAATTCTAAGGAGAAATCGTTGCATTCTTTGGATGTTGTTAGAGCTTTGAAATATTATGTTGAAGCTACTAAATCTTTCCGAAAGACTTATAGTCTATTTGTTATCTTTTCCGGTTCTAGAAAAGGCCAGAAAGCTTCTGCCATTTCTTTGGCATCTTGGTTGAAATCTTTAATTCATCTTGCCTATGTTGAGTCGGGTAAAACTCCGCCTCAGAGAATTACTGCTCATTCTACTAGGTCAGTTTCTACTTCCTGGGCGTTTAGGAATGAAGCTTCGGTTGATCAGATTTGCAAAGCAGCAACTTGGTCCTCTTTGCATACTTTTACTAAATTCTACCATTTTGATGTATTTTCTTCTTCTGAAGCAGTTTTTGGTAGAAAAGTACTTCAGGCAGCGGTTTCAGTTTGAATCTTCTGCTTATGTTTTTCATTAAACTTTATTTGGGTGTGGATTATTTTCAGCAGGAATTGGCTGTCTTTATTTTGTCCCTCCCTCTCTAGTGACTCTTGTGTGGAAAGATCCACATCTTGGGTAGTCATTATCCCATACGTCACTAGCTCATGGACTCTTGCTAATTACATGAAAGAAAACATAATTTATGTAACAACTTACCTGATAAATTCATTTCTTTCATATTAGCAAGAGTCCATGAGGCCCGCCCTTTTTTTGTGGTGGTTATGATTTTGTATAAAGCACAATTATTCCAATTCCTTATTTTATATGCTTTCGCACTTTCTTATCACCCCTCTTCTTGGCTATTCGTTAAACTGAATTGTGGGTGTGGTGAGGGGTGTATTTATAGGCATTTTGAGGTTTGGGAAACTTTGCCCCTCCTGGTAGGAATGTATATCCCATACGTCACTAGCTCATGGACTCTTGCTAATATGAAAGAAATGAATTTATCAGGTAAGTTCTTACATAAATTATGTTTTTAAATATTGTATTTTGTCTCTTTTAAAGGAATTCTAAGTGTGGAATATATAATTGTAATATATAACTAAATATTCAGCGCTTTCCCTGTTACTTAAAATGGATGAATATGCTGAATTCATTCTACATTATGAAGAGATCCTGTTAGAGATCAGGTATTTGATAATCTAAAGCTCTGGTGAGATTATCTAAGAAGTCTTGTCAGTACTGCAAGGTCCCTCAACTAATTTTAGAAAGTCAAATTTTAGCTTGAGAGTTGTTTTGCAGGATGGGAAGGAGAGACACCTACAATACAATAAAACGATAAATAACAAACAAACATTGCTCATCCCTGAAGTTAATTGGATCATTTCTATTTTTTTTTACAGGATTAATATGTAAAATAAAAATACCAGTTACATGACTCCATTTATCAATTGCCTGAAAGACCAGATTCGCTCCCAGAAACCTGTCCGCCCAGAATCGCTGCATTTCTTGATGCACAAGTAGCACAATCAGGCGCTGTCAATCCAGGATCAGGACGATTTAACTCCGCTACCCTTGAGTTTTAAGACTAAAGCTACTTAATCTTAAGAATTAAGGGACATAATACTTATATGGTAAATCTCTTGAAATTAATGCAGCATAGCTGTAAAAAGCTGACATGAGAATGAGCAGTGCTGAGGTCATGCTTTGCTTCACCGTGATCTCATGAGATTTTAGTAAAATCTTGCGAGACTTCCTAGTAAACTTCCTTAAACTGAATATAACATGACTAAGCCTGTACATGCCATCCTTATTGGCCGTTGAAAATCCATTTACAATGGGATGTGGCTCTTGAGGAAATTCTGAGGTAAAATATCTTCCTTTTTTACATAGAGATCTTCGGGCTATATTTTCTAGTCAGCTTTTTACAGCTATGCTGTAGTACAGTACTTTCAAGTGCTTCAACATTTGGTTATCATGTCCCTTTAACTAGGTTAATAAATGGGGCTCATAGATCGAAATAAAAAATTAAAATAGTATTACTTTGGGTTTTTTTAAGTCGCATAGTTTTCTTTTTCAAAATACAGCAGAGCACAGCATAACATGCACTCTTGCCTAATTGATCAATTGCTGACACAGCTGTAGAAGAATAGATACATTTCCTTTACAACCTACAAATCCATTCACCATTTTTTCCAGATTAACTACCTGGTGCTTATCCTGAGAATGGAGAGTTAAGCAGCCGCATTACTTTTAATATGATTGACACAAATATAATTTATTAGTGGAGCATTTATAATTTGATGTCCACTAATTAATTGAAAAAACAAATGGTAAATGATTACTAACATAATTCAAATATGTAGTATATTGAGGAATAGGGGAGATGGGACAAGAAGGGGTTAAATAGCACTCATTCCGATATATATTGTATGATACTGGTTGAAAAATATTTCAACTCAAGAGTTAGAGTAATTTAAAAAATTGAATTTTTATTGTTCACATTATTAAAATAAAACATGTATAACCACTAGTGAAAAATTCTAATATATTAGATTCCCAACCAAAACCAAATAATATGGCCACTATAGAAGAAGGAGATCACAGTGCAGCCACCCCCCTGTATTCCTGGCCGGTATCAGGATACCCCGGCTTCAGGTGACAGAGATGGCCAAAAGCACTGAGTTCCTAAAGTAGCCGTAAGCTAGAAAATACGGAAACAACTAATATACTTAAATTTAAAATTCAAAACCAAACAACCATTCACACTATCGCACAAACGCGTTTCGGCCGAGTAGCGGCCTTTCTCAATGTGCTATTAAAAATTTGACAAGACGAGTCATATGTGGGACGGTCCTTAAATACCCTGTTTTGTTTTCCATAGGCCAATCAGATCGCATGCATCTTTAACGCCCACCATTGAGCGAATCATATGCAATGTGATGTCACTGAGGAGAAGGGAGGTGTCGTGCATAAGCGTATGTGTTGATAGGCTGCTGATGTGATATGCCTTAACCAATCCCAAACGCAACATTTCTAGGATTGTTTACATGCAACATTATCGCTATAATACCACGATCATCCTATTTCAGAACCTTACCACATAAATCAATTTTATTTTCCCAAAACTTTGCGTGCACTTTTAAGAAGCAGATGCGTCCGCCGCTCTGTATATTCCATACGAAAGTTTATTATTGTATAATGTACTTGGTAAGGTTACAACAATAATTATTGCTTTCATAAGTTATTTGCGGCGAAGCAGACCTGGCTATCCATAACAAGTATCAAGATTAGACGTGAAATGGATAATATAGTATACATTGTGATAGTCATTATGAGCCACATATTATTCAAATATTGTTTAGATAAATTTTGTGGTACTTGAAATCACAGAATGTAAATAAAGCTATTGTAATAGAAATTTATTTAGACATATCTCTTTAGTTTCAAAGATTATAGTATCTTTTAGTGAAACTTAAAAAATATATATATCCACCAGATGAAAGGCTTTTATCGATATATTATGACTGCTGCATATATTAATGTCACTATGTGTTCCCCACCTATGTGCACTTTTGTGATATACCAGTGCATCTATAGGATTAATAACCAGTTTTGTTTTTTAATTTTTATAGGGATATCATGATATGCAGCTCCTATTATTTAGATGGATTTAACATAATGTCTAAAACTTTCTAAGGCTTAAAGTATAAAATTTAAACCAATTCACTGACTATAAGTACTATGTTAGGACTATTGTTAATGGATGTAATAATAATAGTATATATACTCAAAATATCCTTTGTATAAATATACCAAGAGGATTTTTGTGGTGATAGCTTCTGGGTGCACGCCAAAGGATGGAAAAAGAAACTTGATTTAGCTGAATATTAGAGAGTACATTCTATTAATATTAAAATAAAACATTTATTTAAAGGAACACCCAAAAATTATTGTCCTCATTCATGCCATTAGGCATTACAGAGTTCAAATTAAAGATCCATTTCGCTTCCTTTTTTAATAAGGCCTGCAATATGTCTCTACCACGGATACCAGGTCGTAGTGTCTCTAAACCCCAACACCTAAATGTACTCGTTTTCAGAGGGCTTTAAATAAAAACAGACAGGAACTTTTAAAACCAAAAAACAAAGATAGGGATATTAATCCCCTAAGATTCATTTCAACATACTGTAGTCAAAGTAACCAGGTTTCTAACGTGTTACTAAAACACTGGCATATCTTGCAATCGGATGAACATCTTAAATCTATACTCCCCACTAAACCAATGTTCACCTACAGACGAGCCTGCAACCTTAGTGACCAGTTAAAGGGACAGTATACTGTAAAATAGTTTTTCCCTTAATGTGTTTACAATTGCTTTTTTTACCAACTGCAGAGTAAAAATGTATGAAAATTAGCTTTTTAAGGTTTATTTCTGTATATTAAAGCTCTGATTTTGTGTTTTGAAGCCACAGCCTAATAAAATAGGTTGAGCTTGTAGTTATAATCAGATCTCATTACTGTATCACATTGTGCACATATACATGCTTCTTTATCTTATATCTGTCCTTAAAACAATCACCAATACTTTGAGAGAACAATGGAAAATGAACATTTTATTACCTTATCTCTGCTTTATCACACTGGGAGTGTAATTTCTTCTGCTGGCTGTGTTTACAAAGCTTATCTATAGCTGGTACGTGCGGCCACAAACTTTCAGAATAGGTGGGGATACCACATGCTAAATTAACAATTTCAAATGCCAATATAAGGGTAAAGGAGCTACTTGTAAACAATTTAATACACTCCAGCAGGTAAAGTGGATCATTGGGAACAAATTAAAGGGGAGAATTTTTTTGAGTAAACTGTCCCTTTAACAGTCAGTCATTTTGATAGAAATGCCAAAAAAAAAAACCTTTGTATAAGGGTTCAATTGCCTGTGGTAACTGCAAAATATGCACTCATATGGTTAAAAAGAAAACTATGTTAGATAGGTTCAAGAAAAAATGCACTATCCAAAAACACATTTCTTGTAAAACCATGAATGTAATATACTGTTTAACCTGCAGTTGTAATTTATTCTATGTGGGTATGACCACCAGAGCGATGGGCATAAGAATGACTGAACATCTCAGCAACATTAGGAATGCTGCTAAAGATGTTGAAAAGGGTAAGCAAATTACCAGTGTTGCAAGGCATTTTCTACAACACCATAATGGAAACACGAGTACATTTAGGTGTTGGGGTTTAGAGACACTACAACCTGGTATCCGTGGTGGAGACATAGAGCAGGCCTTATTAAAAAAAAGGAAGCGACATAGATCTTTAATTTGAACTCTGTAATGCCTAATGGCATGAATGAGGACAATAATTTTTGGGTGTTCCTATAAATAAATGTTTTTATTTTAATATTAATAGTATGTACTCTCTAATATTCAGCTAAATCAAGTTTCTTTTTCCATCCTTTGGCGTGCACCCAGAAGCTATCACCACAAAAATCCTCTTGGTATATTTATACAAAGGATATTTTGAGTATATATACTATTATTAAAACATCCATTAACAATAGTCCTAACATAGTACTTATAGTTAGTGAATTGGTTTAAATTTTATACTTTAAGCCTTAGAAAGTTTTAGACATTATGTTAAATCCATCTAAATAATAGGAGCTGCATATCATGATATCCCTATAAGAATTAAAAAACAAAACTGGTTATTAATCCTATAGATGCACTGGTATATCACAAAAGTGCACATAGGTGGGGAACACATAGTGACATTAATATATGCAGCAGTCATAATATATCGATAAAAGCCTTTCATCTGGTGGATATATATATTTTTTAAGTTTCACTAAAAGATACTATAATCTTTGAAACTAAAGAGATATGTCTAAATAAATTTCTATTACAATAGCTTTATTTACATTCTGTGATTTCAAGTACCACAAAATTTATCTAAACAATATTTGAATAATATGTGGCTCATAATGACTATCACAATGTATACTATATTATCCATTTCACATCTACTCTTGATACTTGTTATGGATAGCCAGGTCTGCTTCGCCGCAAATAACTTATGAAAGCAATAATTATTGTTGTAACCTTACCAAGTACATTATACAATAATAAACTTTTGTATGGAATATACAGAGCGGCAGACGCATCTGCTTCTTAAAAGTGCACGCAAAGTTTTGGGAAAATAAAATTGATGTATGTGGTAAGGTTCTGAAATAGGATGATCGTGGTATTATAGCGATAATGTTGCATGTAAACAATCCTAGAAATGTTGCGTTTGGGATTGGTTAAGGCATATCACATCAGCAGCCTATCAACACATACACTTATGCACGACACCTCCCTTCTCCTCAGTGACATCACATCGCATATGATTCGCTCAATGGTGGTCGTTAACGATGCATGAGATCTGATTGGCCTATGGAAAACAAAACAGGGTATTTAAGGACTGTCCCACATACGACTCGTCTTAATAGCACATTGAGAAAGGCCTCTACTCGGCCGAAACGCGTTTGTGCGATAGTGTGAATGGTTGTTTGGTTTTAAATTTTAAATTTAAGTATATTAGTTGTTTCCGTATTTTCTAGCTTACGGCTACTTTAGGAACTCAGTGCTTTTGGCCATCTCTGTCACCTGACGCCGGGGTATCCTGATACTGGCCAGGAATACAGGGGGGTGGCTGCACTGTGATCTCCTTCTTCTATAGTGGCCGTATTATTTGGTTTTGGTTGGGAACCTAATATATTAGAATTTTTCACTAGTGGTTATACATGTTTTATTTTAATAATGTGAACAATAAAAATTCAATTTTTTAAATTACTCTAACTCTTGAGTTGAAATATTTTTCAACCAGTATCATACAATATATATATCGGAATGAGTGCTATTTAACCCCTTCTTGTCTCATCTCCCCTATTCCTCAATATACTACATATTATTTTAAGGGTAAGCACCAGGGATTTTTTAATCCTTTAATTCCTACAGATATTACTGTCACAGTGCCAATTTATTTCTGTTTCTTTAATAACTACAAATATAAAATGTAATAGATTATTCCAATATCTCACTTTATCCTCGTTCATGTGACGTAGAGGTAAATCCATACTGGTTGCCAGTGCTGTCAGTCTTACTGGTATTCGGGAAAAGTGTCTATGATAAGGAGCTTATTAATGCTAGCAAACACAGTGACATGACTTTTGCTTACCAACATCTATAAAAATATCGGCCTACAGACAAAGGGGAAGAACAAACACCACTTCATAAAGCTAATAATAGTTTTGTACTTGTTCCATTATTATGGAGCTATGTCTAATCTGTTCAATAGGGAGAAATCAGGTTGTTTTATTCTTATATTTGCCTGGGTAAAATCCCTTGGAATCCTAAAGTTTTCTGCAAGCTGACAATATGTTAAAGTTGGCCAGGAGTACCCTAATTTCCCCATTGCAGATTTTCCTAACATCCTATCTTTTGAAGGATTGTCATGGTTTGTGAACTCTAACTCATTGTCCCTTGTCCTACTCTATCAACATTCCAGTTTCATAAAGGGAGACTGGTAAATATAAATCTCAAATAAAAATGCCCCAACTCTGTCCCCAAACCTCCCCCAGCTGAGCCCACAAACCACTGCAATGCCACCCCATGCCACACACAAAGACTGCAATAAACCTAACCCCTGGAGCTCCCTGACTTTGCCTGTGCAAGTTTTGTAAATCAGAATGTTGGGAAGTATGCCATGGTACATCACTTTAATAAGTGTTGCCTGATTTTTGGTATAACACAGTGAAGCTATTGCTACTGAAAACCCATTCATACAGACTCAATAGTATAACAAAAGTCTCAAACTTTTTTTATATGATATAATAACATTCATGGGTGTCCAGAGGAAGAGGCAAGAAGGGGTAACTGCCCACTCTGGATTTGTTCTGACACCCTAGATTTTAAGCAGGCAGATTTAATTTGCACAGTAATCATTGATAGTAATTACCAGGCTCCATAAATGTTCACGGTCCAATACCTCCCCTTCCATAAACCCTGCCAATGAGTGCAGCACCATACCTACCAACATTTCATAGAGGCTTAACAGAAGGGTGAGTCTTGGAGACTTGAGAGCAGAGTCACACTTGTTCTATGGATAGGGTTATGCACTGGGTTAGGTTATAGTAGGTGGAATATGACTATATATGCGGCTTCACTAAGCAGTCCCTAGTTTTTAGAGTTTTTGTGCATGTAATATGAGTTATAAGTTACTCTCAATAAAGTAAAATTCGAAAACTGAACTGCTCTGTATTCTATGATACAATGAAAGTTATGAAGAATTTCTGTACAAAGCAAAATAAAATTATACCTAGACTAGTGAAGAAAATATACCAACTTGAACCAAAGATTAAATCCTGTAATTAATTAATTCAATGTACTTATTAGTTAAAAAAGAGTTGGTAATATGCTTTAGTAATAGAAGAAAAAAGACACTGAAAAAAGACGTACAAATGAATGAAAGATCAGAGGAAGCACAGAATCATGTTCATTATAGCACTCGTTGTAGCAGATAAAGCAGGAACAAAACAGCACAACCAACATACTGTAAAGAAATATAACAAAAAATATCTTCAGGTAAACAGCGATTACAGAGTCTGCAAGAATAGACAGCCACTGAAGCACAAGTAAGACAATTGGTTAAACTGCAATCCCTTAGCAGCATTTTGTGACAAGACTAGTAACTACTGACAAGTCTGACGGAATAGTTGTGACTTGCAAGTGTTTAAAATCCACAGCACATAAAGTCCTTAAAGGGATATAAAACAATCTAGTTTATTGTTGTAATACAAAACAGTATGCAGTGGGTTATACTTAATATAAATAATCACAATATGTATCATTCATCATTTTAAAAGGATTTTACCTTTTTTTTTTAATTCATTTTTGCAGTGTCTGTTACTTCCTGTCACAGCTGCATAGTATTAAATGTTTTGTAAGTTGCTCCTTTATACTTATTGTTACAAATAAAATAGCTGTTTCATGCATTAAAACCATCACCCATAATAACAATTTCAGTACCTATATATTTGCCTGGAACATTAAAAGACCCACTGACTTAAAAAAGTACAGCTGATCAGAAAAACAATTCTGGCCTCCTTTAAATTGCATATGTTGGCTGTTAGCAGAAGCTTCTATCCATGCTGAGTCCATATACTAATAAACCTAGTTTATTAAAAAGTGAAAATATTACTCAAATCACCCCTTTTAAACTATGAAGCTTGTACACAACTGAAAAACGATCATCAAGATGTTCACTTCATTTCCACTAAGTATCTGTACATAAGAAAAAGTGTTATAATCTTCCACTAATGTCCTCTAGGGGCCCCTTTTTTCCAGGTTTATTTCTGCTTTTTGTCCTTTCACTGTAAAGCTTCAGTTTGTTTTTGCTGCACAACATTTTTTAAACAGTTTCAGGCAGTGTCATTTTGATGCGACTATTCCGCAAACTGTCAGCGTCATTTCTGGCGTGACTTCTATCGCATCAATTCCGCTTGTTACTGTTTGGCGTGTTTTTGCCTTTTTATAGTGTTCTCGCACCATCTTAGTCACTGTACTATTGATTTTGACTGAGCACTGTCTTGGGCTGAATCCCGGATTACTCTTTTGTCTCTCGATTTTGTTCCTTGCTGCCCGGTTGTTGGAGACTCTGCCTGTACCTCGGATTCTTCTTTGGCTTACGATTTGGTACGATTTGCTGTCCTTTAGGCTCTGACCCAGATTTAATTGTTTCTTCTCTTGCCAGTTTTGTCCACTGCCTCAGCCTTAGGCTCCAACCTCTTGGACTACTCTAGTATTTGGCCGAACCCTCTACCTGACGCCAACTAACGGCCAGGAATAGGGAGGAGGAATCCATTTAATGGAAACTGACAATAAGGTTACAAAAAATATATAAAAAAATATGGATAATTTCACGAAAAATGCTGGATAGACTGCACTTGTAATACACACAAGACTATAGACAATATAATATGTACATTTATATAAACAAAACAAGCTTAATGAATTATTGCTTAAAACCATATGAAGATACATATAACGTTATAATAATGTACATATGATAAAATAGAAAGCCCTGGAAGTGTGCCTACATTGGAGGGGCAGTTGACCCTTGCCTAGGTAAGCCGGATAGGTAGATGCTGGAAGTGGGGTGGTGTTAGGAGGGGCCTGAAGGAAAGGGATATAGGTAATGGGGTGGCCTGAAAAGAGCACCAAAATCACTTTGCAAGTTCTGTGGAGGAAGAAGCTCCCTCCCTCCCTTAGGTAGGCGGAAGACATGTCACAGCAGGTTGGCGGAGTGCTTGCCTGGTGGAATAGCAGTTATGGGTACCTCCTGGATTGGCAGGAGAGAGTTTGAAGCGAATGATGGGGATAATGGAGAATCTGTGACTGCTATGGGCAAGCTCTGTTTTGGGTTTTAAGTATATGGTTATTTATCACTTGTTATCAAAGGGACACTCAGGTCAAATTAAATATTCATGATTCAGATACAGCATGTAATTTTAAACAACTTTCCAATTTACTTCCATTAAAAAAATGTGCACATTCTTTTATATTTACACTTTTTGAGTCACCAGCTCCTACTGAGCATGTGCAAGAATTCACAGACTATACGTATATGCATTTGTGATTGGCTGATTGCTATCACATGGTACAGGGGGAGTGGAAATATACATAACTTTGAAATTTGTTACAAACAAAATCTACTACTCATTTGAAATTCAGAGTAAATGCTATTGTATTGTCTTGTTATCTTGCATTTGTTGATTATGCAAACCTACTGTGCAGATCCCATTGGATTAAGCAGATTTAGACCTTTGCTAACAAAAGTATCCAAACTGTTAAATATTCAGAACAAGGTGCTTGTGAGGTTACACTCTGCTACTCATTCTTGGCATTTTATATTTATATACGGTTCTACCCAATTTCCACTAATCCTTGTCCTCTTTATGAGTTGTTCACACACTCAGCTATGGGCTTCTCTATTCCATTAGGAACCTGCCTTAACATTCAATGTTGTGAGGCTTTTAGCTTCTGTATTCTGTTTTCACATAGTCTAGGCATTTGACACACTTGTACCTGGCAGCAACAGAGATACTATCTGAGAAACTTAAGCCTGTTAGATACGTCGGAAGGATAAAGGTTAAAATATAATTACTGGAGGTGTGGTACCTGGGTGTTAAAATTGTTTTGTTTTTTTGCCCATGGACTATTTAACCTTAAAGGGACAGCAAAGTCAAAATTAAACTTTCATGATTCAGATAGATCAATCAATTTTAAGCAACTTTTTAAATGACTCCTATTATCAATTTTTCTTTCTTCTCTTGCTATCTTTATTTGAAAAGCAAGAATGTAAAGCTTAAGAGCCAGCCCATTTTTGGTTCAGAACCTGGGTTGCTTTTGCTAATTGGGTGGCTAAATGTAGCCACCAATCACGAGCGCTAGCCAGGGTGCTGAACCAAAAATGGGTCAGCTCCTAGCTTACAGTCCTACTTTTTCAAATAAAGATAGCAAAAGATCAAAGGAAAATTGATAATAAGAGTACATTAGAAAGTTGCTTAAAAGTGCATGTTCTATCTGAATCATGATAGAAAAAAATTGGGTTTACTATCCCTTTAAAGGGACATGAAACCACAAATTTTTCTTTCATTATTCAGGTAGAACATGCAATTTTAATCATCTTTCCAATTTACTTATTTTAATAATTTGCTTGAGATAGGCTCAGAAGCAGCAATGTGCTACTGGGAGCTAACTGCTGATTGGAAGCTGCACATATATGCCTCTTCTCATTGGCTACAGGATATGTTCAGCTAGCTCCAAGTAGTGCATTACTGCTCCTTTATTAGTAATCTGGAAAGTTGTTTAAAATTAAACTTTGTGCTACTGTTTCTAGAGACACCAAAAAGAAAAAAATTATAAATGAAGTTTTCCAGTTGCTGCAGAAAACAAAGCTACAAATAATGTTGCAAAACACTGCTGTCTTAGAGTACTAAAGACACATGCACACTCCTGAGCTCTTATGAGCCTACCTAGTTTTACTCTTCAATGAAAGATTCCAAGAGAATGAAGCAAATTTGCTAAGAGACGTAAATTGGAAAATCATTTAAAATTGCTGTTCTATCCGAATCATGTAAGTTTAATTTTGATCTTATTGTCCGTTTAGGTTGACAACATTTCTCACTGTACCACAAGTATTAATAAAAGCATACCATAGATTTATTTAACAAGTCATTCATGTATAAATAATATAGCGCTCCGACAATTACATTTACTTAAAAATGTTTAAAAGCAGTTTTCACAGAACACACCATTTACAATCATAAAAACACCATGATAAAAATGACCAACAGTATCACGTTAGCACACACAGAAGGTGTAATCACAAAAGCAATTTTGGAAGCAGAAATGTAAAAAAAAAAGCAAAAGGATTTATGAGGAAGCCATTGATTGGTTGAAACTAGATGCTGCCGTAATAAGAAGGTCGGAAACAAAAGCAAACTGATTGTATGACACATGCAATGGAAAGAGGCAAGACACGGCAGACAGACTTGTAAAGAAGTTAATGTATGAAAAAGCTTACTTCATTTAGAAAGCTCACTAATTGGTCTACCGTTAAATAATCAGATTTTTCTCCATTGCTGAAAAGAAATTTATTAGAAAAAAATAAGTTCTCATAGGATAAATATAAAAGATGAATTACATGTTGATATATTCATTACTATATATAGAATACACTGACATAAGAATATGTGGTGATTGCTTCTCAATATGATTAATACTTAAAGGGACACCGTGGGACATTTACTAATAAATATAAAATCGTTTGATGCAGGATCTGCGTTAGATGGTCTCTCCATATTCACTAAAAGACAACTTAATTACAACTAACTATTCACAAATGTAGTCTTGCCATACGTTCATTAAAGCGCCTAACTTATATATTAACCATCATATACATCAGATGCAAATATGAACTAAATTTACATATCATATTTTCCAGTAATCACTTACACATCTTTACATAAGGAGCCGACAAGCAGAAATAAATCCTTACATTTTAATTGTTACATCCTAAATATTTAAATTAATAATAATATCCATATTTCTGAAAGGGTATAATAATTTATTTTGAGAAGATTCAGGGAGGGTTTGGATCAATATTAACCATTTTTAAAATGGTTAATATTTATACTTCAAATTCCTTATACAATGGAGTATCATATTGTTCTATAAATAATTGTTTAATAATGCAATTCTTCCATCCTCCCAATTTAATTTTCTGCTTATTTTTCCAGTTTCTAAGTATTATGTTTCTAGTACTGTAGATACAATGATCATGTGTATGAATTTCCATTCTCTTTATATTCATACATAAAGACAACTTGATATAGCTCAAATTTAAAAAATATATTTTAACAATTTGCTTAACCAAAACTCGTTTAGACCACAATTGTCTAATTACCGGACAGGACCAGATACATATATATATATAGTTTATTATTATTATAATTGTCTGTGTTTTTCTTTTCTTTAAAAAATGTCGGACAATATGACATGTACATTTATTTCATATTTATATATTTGATGTAATATAGGTTTTAAAAAAAAGGATTTAAAAAAAAGCCCCTACTAGTGAATGTAGAGAGGCCAATAATATCTGAGATTAGAGAGGTCAAACAAACTCACATCTTAAAGGGACACTGAACCCAAAAATTTTCTTTAGTGATTCCGATAGAGCATGCAATTTTAAGCAACTTTCTAATTTACTCCTATTATCAATGTTTCTTCTTTCTCTTGCTATCTTTATATGAAAAGAAGGCATCTAAGCTTTATTCTTGGTTCAGAACTCTGGACAGCAGTTTTTGATTGGTGGATGAATTTATCCACCAATCAGCAAGGACAACCTAGGTTGTTCACCAAAAATGGGCCGGCATCTAAACTTACATTCTTGCATTTCAAATAAAGATACCAAGAGAATAAAGAACATTTGATAATAGGAATAAATTAGAAAGTTGCTTAAAATGTCATGCTCTATCTGAATCACAAAAGAAAAAATTTGGGTACAGTGTCCCTTTAAGCCTTAGTGAATCTATCCCAAAGTTTTATAATATTGTAAGACCAAAAAATGACATTAATATAAGGCATAACTTATTTAATTTAATTCTTCTAAGTTAAAGGGATATGGAACCCAAACATTTTCTTTGCTGATTCAGACAGATCAGACCATTTTGAAAAAGTTTCCATTTTACTTTTATTATTAAATTTGTGTTCAAGAGATAGTGCTGCTATATCGTGCTCTTGCAAATGGATAACATTCCTGCAAAATTGTTTGCCATATAGTGCTCCAGAAATGGACTGGCTCCTAAGCATACATCCCTGCTTTTCAACACAAGATACCAAAAGACAAAGAAAAATTGATCATAGAAGTAAATTAGAAAAATAGCAAGCTCTATCTGAATCATGAGAGACAATGTTTGGTTTTCATATCCCTTTAAAATAGTCTGACAAACTAACTGTAATGTGGCAAAAGCACGCAGAGCCTTTAGTAAACACAAATATCATAGACAGTGTTTATTTCACTTATGTGTGATTGTGTAATTAGTGTTTAGAAGTAACAAGTGCTTAAAGGGACAGTAAACACCTTGTAATTAGAAGATTTTAATGCAGTCTTCCAAAAAAAGTAGCATATGGAGTTAGTTTAAAAATACTTGGAATGCGTTATCACCATGTTAGCTAACTCCAGCCACAACTTGTCTTATTTGGCGGAACCAATCAGATTTTTTTACACAGCTAGCAATAGTCATTATTCATTGTCTGCTAATCTCTGCCTAAAACCAATTAGGGAAAGTGACAGGGTTGGACATCTGAAGCTGGCCATGTGCACTTCCAGAAGTTAGAGGAAAACTCTTAAAGAGACAGTCAACACCAAAATTGTTACTGCTTAAAAAGATAGATAACGCCTTTACTGACCATTCCTCAGCTTTGCACAATCAACATTGTTATATTAATATACTTTATAACATTTAAACCTCCAAATTTCTGCCTGTTTCTAAGAAACTACAGACAGCCTCTTATCATATGCTTTTTTATTTTATTTTCTCAACAGGAGACTGCTAGTTCATGTGGGCCATATAGATAACATTTTGTTCATGCCTCAACAACACAGCACTAATTGGCTAAAATGTAAGTCAATAGATAATAAATAAAAAGTCATGTGATCAGGGGGCTGTCAGAAAATGCTTAGATACAAGGTTATCACAGAGGTAAAAAGTATATTAATATAAATGTGTTGGTTGTGCAAAACTGGGGATTGGGTAATAAAGGGATTATCTATGTTTTTAAACAATACAAATTTTGAAGTTGACTGTCCATTTAATTTCAGACTTAGATTACAAGAAAAATGGGCAAAATAAAATTCCGGTAATAAAAATATATTGTAAAATAAACACTTTAGATTAAAATATCAAAGTGTTTACAGTCCTTTTAACTCTTAAATTAAATAAAATACCAACAATTGATAACTGATATTTTTTACATCTAAAAAAAATCTGAAGATTATAAGGTGAGGTCATTAAATGCTATCTTACAATATTATACAGCCAGTCTCCCTTTAAATAAAAATGAATCTCTACATTGAAGACAATTGTACATTAATGGCTTGGTCTAAAATGAGACTAAAATGTTTTAACACAATTAGTAAGGTAGGTTGTTAATAACTAACCAAGCAAGTTCATTTGTAGACAGTTAGTGAAAGCCAGAAAAGTTAGGGTTCGTTATCAGTTATATTTATAGAGTGTGATATTGTAAGATATTATTTTAAAGGGACAAAAAACCCAAATTAGTTTCTTTCACGATTAAGATAGAACACACAATTCTAAACAACTTTCCAATTTACTTCTAATATCAAATTTGCTTTGTTTTCTTTTTATCCTTTGTTGAAAAGCAGGAAGGTAAGCTCAGGAGTGTGCACGTGTCTGCGGCACTACATGGCAGCAGTTTTTCAACAATGTTATACATTAGCAAGAGCACTAGAGGGCAGCACTATTTCCTTTCATGTAAAGCTCCAGACATGTGCACGCTACCTATCTAGATATCTCCTCAACACAAAATAACAAGAGAATAAAGCAAATTTGATAATAGAAATAAATTGGAAACTTTTTTTTAAATGTATTTTCTATCTAAATCATGAAAGAAAATGTTTGTGTTTCATGTCCCTTTAAATGTATCTGGATATGTTACATACAGTCATCAGATAAAATGAAAAATGTGATGCAAACAGATGTGTTTGTTTGAATGCAACTAAAAGAAAAGTAATATTACGCCAACACTTACATCTTCTGAAAGAGCTCTTCTATATCAGTACGTGGGCATATCTTTTGTGTGAGCTCATAAAACTTCTCAAATGTGAAAGCAGGTGGCTCAATCTCATCATTCTGTACAAAAGAAAAGTAGAATTATTGAAAAGAAAACATAATTACCCCAAATTACCAAAAACAAACACATTGTGTAAAGTTTCTCTGATTAACAAATCAATTAGTATATGGGTGTTACAAGCTCACACAGGAAATTGTTATGCTTCTAATTTCATTACATCTTTTCAACCACATTTTACAAGAGATAACAATTGAAACAACTCAAACATAATTAAACATACATTTAAATACATTTAAAAAAAATACCTTTCCACTGGGAAGACATAACTCCTTAAGCGCTTGAAAGATCACTTTTTCTGTTTTCCCTGATGCAAAAGTTCTTGTAATACTATAATAAAATAAAGATGTATATATTATATGTCTATATTATAAGATTATTTATTGTACAAAAACTGTTCTGTGATATTTCCTCCATAGTAGTAAAATGTAACAGATTTTTATGGTGTACAGTTCAGTAGTTTCTGTTAAAACAGAAGCTCCAATGGTAAATACATTTTTAAAAATGCCCCCACATTTTGAACACTGTACAGTAGTGGTGCCCAGTAGTGAATATGTGCATATTACATGGTTACATGTCCCCCAATCAAAAGGAGGCACTCCTGTCTTTTAAATGAAGAGTCTCATGCTCCTTTAAATAAATAAAGGGAAGAAAGGGACTCTGTAATAACCCTTTCTGCTCCAATAGGAGCAGGTTACTCTTAGAGGAATGAGAAAGTGCTTCAGCCACTGGGTACTTCCACTTATCATTGCACATCATGTGTCACATGGCTTAGGTCAAACATATAAAGAATGGGAAGAAGTTTGACTCCCTAAAGACAACAGGGCTGGCGAATAAGCACACAGGATTGGGAGTGAAGAACAATATGGCATCATCCAGTGCATAGAGGAAGTTAAAACAATCAAACAAATGAATGTAAGCATAAGAAATTGAATATGGGACATGACATTATTAAACTACTTTGTTACAGTAAAAGATTGGATCCTAGATCACAAGTTAAGCACAAAAAAATTAGCGCAACTGTGGGCTAACATAGCTCAAGCTAAATCTATTTTTGCACTCATATTATTTCTTTATCATTGAGCATTAGTCTAGTGAGCTACCATTTGCATGTCAGATACGACGTGCTAAATCCATCACATAACAGAATTCTATGAGGCAAGCAGTAAATTTCATGTCAGATATTGCTTGATCCCTAAGCTGATGTTGCACAAATAATGCAGTGTGTCATATAGTTCTATGCTGTACTATTAAGAATAATGGTTTACTTTAGGTCTCAAAAAGAATACATTTTACAGCAATATTTTGGATTGTGCTCTAGCACAACATTTCACTCACCACTTGTAAAATGAGCACAATGAACATCCTAATAGATATACCTGAGCCATTCAAAAAACATATTGGTTGGGGCTAAAAATTGTTTGCCTATATTAAGATGTTCTTTTTAAAATGTTCAAGCATCCACATGTAATTTTTGTGGAATTTCAACAAATAACTGATAATAATAATATTGATTATAATATCAGATTGCGCTATAGGGGCCGAATTATCATTGTGCGAGCGGACATGATCCGATATTGCGATAAATTACCGACAGCATACACTGTCAGCATTTATCATTGCACCAGCAGTTCTTGTGAACTGCTGGTGCATTTCCGCCCCCTGCAGATTCGCGGTCAATCTGCAGCTAGCAGGGGGTGTCAATTAACACGATCGATGTCTGTCCGCTGCATCATAACTTGTGTTTCCGGCGAGTCTGGAGGCTCGCCAGAAACACGGCGCATCAAGCTGCATACGGTGCTTGATAAATATGCCCCTTATTCTTTACTAAGTGCAAATAACGCATCCTGCGCTATTGATTATGCTCCACTTATGATCTAGCCCTCTGTGTTTATCCTTTTCTTACTGACCTCATAAGGAATTGCACAAAACATCTGACAAGCAGATAAGTTTTCTTAAAGGTTTAACCCCATTGATTTAAATGTACAAAGTGACTTGTTCAACAAACTATCTGCTATTTATGCAGAAAATACTCTCAAACTTAATGCAATTTCATATTAAAATTGATGACCATATAATGGCATACAATATGCTAAAGGATATATTTATGTGGTTAAATGCGGAGGTTTAAATTCTCCAAATTACAATATTACACATGCCCTGAGCCTGACGTCATATATGACATCAAACTTATAAACTATGGGGCCGATTTAACAAGCTGTCAATCGGCCCCAATGCAGCTGCTCCTTAACTTGTACGCCTCCTCTGAGACTGCGGACATCAATCTGCCCCAATCATGTACGATCAGGTTGATTGACACCCCCTGCTAGCGGCTCATTGGCCACAAATCTGCAGGGGACAGCCTTGCACAAGCAGTTCACCAGAACTGCTTGTGCAATGTTAAATGCAATGTTAAAGCCAACAGCGTATGCTGTCGGCATTCAGCGATGTCTGTCAGACATGATCCGCTGAGCGAATTATGTAAGACAGACACTTAATAAATTGGCCCCTATGTCTCAATTGCATCACATACATTATCATAAATGATATCACTAATGATATCACAACAATTGACATCATGAATAACTTTATAACTTACTATATACAGTGGCAAGAAAAAGTATGTGAACCCTTTGGAATTAGTAGGTTTTCTGCATGAATTGGTTATAAAATGTAATCTCATCAAAGTCACAAGTATAGACAAACACAATGTGCTTAAACTAACAACACACAAACTATTATAATATTTTATGTTTTATTTGAACACATCCCATTAAACATTCACAGTTCTGTGGAAAAGGTAAGTGAACACGTGGATTTAATGGCTAGTTTATCCTCTTTTGGCAGCAATAACTTCAACCAAGCATTTCCAGTAGCTGCAAATTAGACCTGCACAATGTTCAGGAGAAACTTTGGACCACTCTTCCTTACAGTATTGCTTCAGCAGCCTCAGCCATATTCTTAGGATGTCCGGAGTGAACAGCTCTCTCGAGGTAACTCCACAGCATCTCTATGGGGTTTGATCTTGGCTCTGACTGGGCCACTCCAAAAGGCAGATTTTCTTTTTTTGAAATCCATTGTGTAGTGGATTTACTATGATGTTTAGGATCATTGTCCTGCTGCATTACCCAACTTCTACTGAGCTTCAGCTGGAACACATGCATCACAATATTATCCTGTAGGATATCTTGATAAACTTGGGAAATCATTTTTACCCTCGATAATGGCAAGTGGTCTAGGCCCCAAAGCAGAGCAGCCCCAACTCATGATGCTCACTCCACCGTACTTAATCGCTAGGATAAAGTTTTCATGTTGGTAGGTGGTGCCCTTTTTACGCCATACATAGTGCTGCATGTTCTTCCCAAACATCTAAACTTTAGTTTCATCAGTCCACAAAACATTTTCCCAGTAGCATTGTGGAGTATCAAGGTGGTCTTTGGCAAATTGCGCAGCAATGTTTTTTTTTTTGGGAAAGCACCGTCTTTCCTCGTGGTGTCCTACCATGGTGTCCTGGTGGTGTCCTACACCATGTTCAATGTTTCCGTATAGTCGACTCATGAACAGAGGTATTAACCAGTTCCAATTAATTTTTCAAGTTTTTAGCTGTCACTCTAAGGTTCTTTTTTACCTCATTGAGAATTGTGCAATGCAACAATTCTTGATCACAGGTCTTCTGAGAGCTCTTTTTTGCAAGGCATAGTTCACATCAAAAGATGGTTTTTGTGAGTAGCAAACTCAAAATGTTTGAGTGCTTTTTATAAGTCAAAGTAGCTCTAAACTACACCTCCAATCTTGCCGTTTGAAATCTAATTAGCTTTTGTTGACCTACGGTTTCACATACTTTTTCCAACCTATACTGCGAATATTTTATGATATATGTACAAGAACAATACAATAATTTGTGTATTATAAGTTAAAACAGATTGTGTTTGTTGATTACTATAACTGATGAATATCAGACCAGATTTTAAGACACATTTATACATAAAGGGTTTTCTAAATTGTTCACATACTTTTTCTTGTGACTTTATGCCTTTTGATATCCTTGCTTTTGTGTAACTGTTGGCACTAACGCTATGTTATATTCAGGCCTTTGTTCTTTAGTTGCCCATCCTTCCAATAGATATAAAGTGATGAAGCCTACCTTTCATCTAGAGTTTATTTGGATGTCATAAAAAATGAAAACCAACCAAAATCCAAAATCTTCAGATTGCATTCCAATTTACTATAAATACCCCTTGATATGTGTTTCTGATTTCTATATAACAAAAGTTAATTTAGCTAATTTGAATGTTACATTCTAGTTAAGGAAAAAATGAAAAAGTTAAATTAGCCCTTTAATTTGATTCTCATTATATAAGTCTAGGGATATTAACTGCTTAAAAACAATTAAAAATTGATTGTCATGATATAAAGTCTATGGTAATCAACATTTGAATATTACATTCAAATATAACATTTGAATATTGAGTTTCATAGAATGGCACTATAGGTATTAACATTCATATGCAACATTCAAATGTTGATTCTCATAGTATAAGTGTATAAGAATAAAAATGAGTGTTACTTTTGTTATTACAATTATTTTATTTTTTTAATTTTAAATAGAAAGTAGCATTTTACATATGAAAATCAACATTCATTTAAAACTATGATTAATGATAGGGAAACATTCAGCTATCCACTAAGACATATTTTTACTTACCTTCTAACTGGGATCTTTCCATTTACATTTGTAAGAAATGTCAGTTTCATCCAGCTGGAGTTAAAAAAAATAATAATAATTGTAAGTTTAATTTTGTAAAGTTTCCAAAATCTTTATTTAAATATAGTCTAAAACATATATGCATTTATTTATGTATAATGTCTAAACAAAGTTACAATTTGCAAAGCTAATTATATTTCATGAAATCAGTTGATCAGTTCTCGTAAATCTGAAAAATACAAGACTAAAAGCATAAAATTAATCTCCACCATAACTCAAATGAGTTTTGCATTTTCTCTGGAAATAAGCTTCACCAAGCAGCAATCAAACCTATATTCTGCTAATGAGAGTTAATAAACTTGAAACAGCTGTACAGAAGTGTTCTGTCTTTGCTACACCTACCCCAAAGAGTAGATTGCTGTGGTTGAACAGAGTATTTGGAAGCAAAAAGAGTGAGATATTGTATTTGCATATCTTACCCAGATTTCCCTGGTGCATTGGTAATAATGTATACAGAGAACTTTTGGGGAAAAGCAAGTGGGGATACTTGACTAGATTTACTAGTTTTCTATGCAATAATTCTATGGCTCTTACTTTTATGAAATGGAGTATTTTAAACTAATGCTTTTATCTTCACCATAAAACTGTGTGTTTGTTTGTGTGTGTATGTATATATATATATATATATATATATATATATATGTGTGTGTGTGTGTATGTATATATATATATATATATGTGTGTGTGTGTGTATGTATATATATATATATATATATATATATATAAATCCAATAGCGATGCAGCACTTACGTTAACTTGTTTACAATGTTCTTTTGCCCAGGGTGTGGTTCAGTAATCAATAAATTTATCCAGAAAGAAAGGCACTCACCGGATCTTAATCAGCTTAAATCCTTTATTGTAGTGACGTTTCAGGGTTACCCCCATCCTCAGACAATCATGTTTGTCATATATACTGTATATATATATACATATATATATATATATATATATATATATATATATATATATGTGTGTGTGTGTGTACTTTTTTAGTGTTTTACTGAAAACATTTTAATTTTAATCAATACAGTTATAACAGTATTACAACACACATTGAAAATACAAATAAGTTGTACATATTTGATTTTTCATTTTTATTGCAATAAAAATATTCTTAGCTATGTCAAATTGACAATGCCAGGGAGTGTAATAGTTTGATAATACTTTTGTTTTCAAGAAGTGAACTGTGGTGCTACTGGAGGCCCAAGGGGATGAGATACACAGGCATCTCTGTAATGCTATTGTTATGAGCAGTAACCACATGAGGACTCTGCTTGCAGAAGATAAAGCTTTTGCAGAATAATGCCACTGTGTTAGTACAAAGATTAATGATGTATTTAACCATGTTATGAACAGTGAATATCTGACTGAAAGTGGTCAGAGAACATAAATGGCACTCATGTTAAGCTGCTAAATACATTACTAAGTACCCACAAACAAAAAATAAACATTATCTAATCTCACCAGAGCTAAGAAATCAGATTAGCTTTTTTTGTTCTGTTTTCTTGCAGTTATTTATATTTTGTTGCTAAGACCTGTGCCATAATGTGATAAAATGTTTTTAAAATTCATTGACCTCAATTTTTTTTACTGTTAAAGGGACATTACATGACAGGAAATAGTGCTGCCATCTAGTGCTCCTGCTAATGTATAACATTGTTGCAAAACTGCTGCTATATAGTGCTGCAGACACGTGCACACTCTTGAGCTTACATTTCTGCTTTTCAACAAAGGATAACAAGAAAACTAAGAACATTTGACAATAGAATTAGAAAGTTGTTTAAAATTGTATGCTCTATCTTAATCATAAAATAAAAAAATGTGGGTTTTTTGTCCCTTTAAATAAATTTAATCTTATGTATTTTTTGCAAATTATTGCTATATAATTTATCCTTCACATGGACATCTAAGTTGTTTTCATTCGCCTAGATTATGAGTTTTGTCGGTAAAGACCTGCGGGGCTAACAAGGCTTTTTTTTCCAGCGCTCACTTAAGACAACGCTGCTATTACAAGTTTTCTGAATGGCTGTGTTAGCCTCAGAAAAGTGATCGTTGAGCAAATTTAGCTCCACTTCTACCTGTAATACCAGCGTTGCTTAAGTCAGCGGTAAGCTGGCAAAACATGCTCGTGCACAATTTCCCCGTAGGAAACAATGGGGCTGAGCTGGCTTGGAAAAAAAAAAACACCTGCAAAAAAGCAGCGTCCAGCTCCTAACGCAGCCCCATTGTTTCCTATGGGGAAAGAAAAGTTATGTCTGTACCTAACACCCTAACATAAACCCTGAGTCTGAACACCCCTAATCTTACACTTATTAACCCCTAATCTGCCGCCCCTGCTATCGCTGACACCTACATTATACTATTAACCCCTAATCTGCCACTCCGGACACCGCCGCCACCTACATTATACTTATGAACCCCTAATCTACTGCCCCCAACATCGCCGAACCCTACATTATATTTATTAACCCCTATTCTGCTGCCCCCAACGTCGCCGCCACCTAACTACACTTATTAACCCCTAATCTGCGACCGGACATCGCCGCCACTATAATAAATGTATTAACCCCTAAACCGCCGCACTCCCGCCTCGCAAACACTATAGTAGATTTTATTAACACCTAATCTGCCCCCACCAACGTCGCCGCCACCTACCTACAATTATTAACCCCTAATCTCCCGCACCCAACGTCGCCGCTACTATAATAAAGTTATTAACCCCTAAACCTAAGTCTAACCCTAACACCCCCCTAAATTAAATATAATTTAATTAAATCTAAATAAAATCACTATTATTAAATAAATTATTCCTATTTAAAACTAAATACTTACCTATAAAATAAACCCTAAGATAGCTACAATATAATTTAATAATTACATTGTAGCTATTTTAGGATTTATATTTATTTTACAAGCAACTTTGTATTTATTTTAACTAGGTACAATAGCTATTAAATAGTTAATAACTATTTAATAGCTACCTAGTTAAAATAATTACAAAATTACCTGTAAAATAAATCCTAACCTAAGTTACAAATACACCTAACACTACACTATCAATAAATTCATTAAATAAATTAACTACAATTATCTTACATAAAATACAAATAAATAAACTAAACTATATTACAAAAAACAAACAAACACTAAATTACAAAAAAATAAAAAAATATTACAAGAATTTTAATCTAATTACACCTAATATAAGCCCCATAATAAAATAAAAAAGCCCCCCAAAATAATAAAATTCCCTACCCTAAACTAAATTACAAAGTAATCAGCTCTTTTACCAGCCCTTAAAAGGGCTTTTTGCGGGGCATTGCCCCAAAGTAATCAGCTCTTTTACCTGTAAAAAAAAACAAATACAATACCCCCCAACATTACAACCCACCACTCACACACCCCTACTCTAAAACCCACCCGATCCCCCCTTAAAAAACCTAACACTACCCCATTGAAGATCACCCTACCTTGAGCCGTGTTCACCCAGCTGGGCACCGATGGGCCAGAAGAGGACATCCGGACCGGCAGAAGTCTTCATCCTATCCGGGCAGAAGAGGACATCCAGACCGGCAGACATCTTCATCCAGGCGGCATCTTCTATCTTCATCCTTCCGGAGCAGAGCGGAGCCATCTTCTATCCATCCGACGCGGAGCCATCCTCTTCAATCGAAGTCCTAACGAAGAATGAAGTTTCCTTTAAATGACGTCATCCAAGATGGTGTCCCTCGAAGTTCAATCCCATTGGCTGATTGGATCAGCCAATAGAATGTGAGGTCAGTTCTATTGGCTGATCCAATCAGCCAATCGGATTGAACTTCAATCCGATTGGCTGATTAAATCAACCAATCAGATTTTTCCTACCTTAATTCCGATTGGCTGATAGAATCCTATCAGCCAATCGGAATTCGAGGGACGCCATCTTGGATGATGTCATTTAAAGGAACCTTCATTCTTCGTTAGGACTTCGATTGAAGAGGATGGCTCCGCGTCGGATGGATAGAAGATGGCTCCGCTCCGGAAGGATGAAGATAGAAGATGCCGCCTGGATGAAGTTGTCTGCTGGTCTGGATGTCCTCTTCTGCCCGGATAGGATGAAGACTTCTGCCGGTCCGGATGTCCTCTTCTGGCCCATCGGTGCCCGGCTGGGTGAACACGGCTCAAGGTAGGATGATCTTCAATGGGGTAGTGTTAGGTTTTTTTAAGGGGGGATCGGGTGGGTTTTAGAGTAGGGGTGTGTGGGTGGTGGGTTGTAATGTTGGGGGGGTATTGTATTTGTTTTTTAAAAGTAAAAGAGCTGATTACTTTGGGGCAATGCCCCGCAAAAAGCCCTTTTAAGGGCTGGTAAAAGAGCTGATTACTTTGCAATTTAGTTTAGGGTAGGGAATTTTATTATTTTGGGGGGCTTTTTTATTTTATTAGGGGTCTTAGATTAGGTGTAATTAGATTAAAATTCTTGTAATATTTTTTTATTTTTTGTAATTTAGTGTTTTTGTTTTTTGTAATATAGTTTAGTTTATTTATTTGTATTTTATGTAAGATAATTGTAGTTAATTTATTTAATTAATTTATTGATAGTGTAGTGTTAGGTGTATTTGTAACTTAGGTAAGGATTTATTTTACAGGTAATTTTGTAATTATTTTAACTAGGTATCTATTAAATAGTTATTAACTATTTAATAGCTATTGTACCTAGTTAAAATAAATACAAAGTTGCCTGTAAAATAAATATAAATCCTAAAATAGCTACAATGTAGTTATTAAATTATATTGTAGCTATTTTAGGGTTTATTTTATAGGTAAGTATTTAGTTTTAAATAGGAATAATTTATTTAATGATAGTGATTTTATTTAGATTTAATTAAATTATATTTAATTTAGGGGGTGTTAGGGTTAGGGTTAGGTTTAGGGGTTAATAACTTTATTATAGTAGCGGCAACGTTGGGTGCGGGAGATTAGGGGTTAATAATTGTAGGTAGGTGGCGGCGACATGGGGGGGCAGATTAGGTGTTAATAAAATTTACTATAGTGTTTGCGAGGCGGGAGTGCGGCGGTTTAGGGGTTAATACATTTATTATAGTGGCGGCGATGTCCGGTCGGCAGATTAGTGGTTAATAAGTGTAGGTAGGTGGCGGCGACATTGGGGGGACAGATTAGGGGTTAATAAATATAATGTAGGTGTCGGCGATGTTAGGGGCAGCAGATTAGGGGTTCATAGGGATAATGTAGGTGGCGGCGATGTCCGGTCAGCAGATTAGGGGTTAAATAATTTAATTATAGTGTTTGCGATGTGGGGGGGCCTCAGTTTAGGGGTTCATAGGTAGTTTATGGGTGTTAGTGTACATTGTAGCATTTTAGTTAAGAGTTTTATGTTCCGGCGTTAGCCCATAAAACTCTTAACTACTGACTTTTATATGCGGTTGGAGTCTTGAAGGTAGATGCTCTACCGCTCACTTTCTCCAAGACTCGTAATACCAGCGTTAGCCAAATCCCATTAAAAAGATAGGATACGCAATTGACGTAAGGGGATTTGCGGTAGCCTCGAGTCGCAGAAGAAAAGTGAGTGGTGAGCCTGTACCTGTCAAACTCGTAATACCAGCGTTAGATAAAAAGCAGCGTTGGGACCTCTCAACGCTGCTTTTTAAGGCTAACGCAAAACTCGTAATCTCGCCGATTGTTTTTCCGTTTCTGAAAATATCTTTGTGCATCCAAAAGATGGCATTAAAACTGTTTTTTATTTGTATGTTTGTGTAATGCATGCATCACACGTTCCTTGCCATGCATGTATAGGCTTGCCCCCCTCCACCAATAGAACTAGTAGAACTGTCTTTATCAGCAAGTGAGCACCAGAGGAAGGGCACAAATGATACTGATGTATTATTTTTCATTTAAATTTAGAACAGTTTTAATTTAAATGTTTCATTTAAAAAGCTTTAAATGTTTTATTGTTTAAAGGGACACTAAACCCAAAAATGTTCTTTCATGATTCAGATAGAGAATACAATTTTAAACAACATTCCAATTTACTTCTATTAGCTAATTTGCTTCATTCTTTAGTTATCCTTTGTTGAAGAAATAGCAATGCACATGGGTGAGCCAATTAGATGAGGCATCTATGTGCAGCAACCAATCAGCAGCTACTGAGTCTATCTAGATATGCTTTTCAGCAAAGTATATAAAGAGAATGAAGCAAATTAGACAATAAAAGTAAATTAGAAAGTTGTTTAAAATGGCATGCTCTTTCTAAATCACGAAAGAAAAAATTTGGGTTTAATGTCCCTTTAAATGCTGCTCTTTCATATGCACAATAGATAATTTTTAAATCTGACTGGGTTTGCAATATGTGGCCAGTATCACTTAGCAGCCTCCATCTTGTGTACCTCTAAATGGTTTAATCCGGTTCTCATTAGAGATATTTTATATATGTTGCAGAGGCAACCAAAGATATGGGTGCACAGTATAACCGATGATAAATGCATCACATGGTAAAATATAAGTTCTTCAGGTGATATTTAAAGTGAATGTAAAGTTTCATGAATAAGTGTTCCGTTTTTAAAAATAATATTAAAAACAGGGGCACTTTCATTCATTAAAATTTACATTGCAGCGTTTTTCTTAAAATACCATTTTCTTCTTCCAAGCTGGACCAGCGATCCTCCGCCCGCTTCTCATGCTGTACTTAGCACAGCAATGCTGAAACCGGCTTCCTCCAATCACGGCGTGGCCTCAGGAAATATTTGCTCTGGGGGGGGGGGAAAGCCATGATTGGAGGAAGCCGGATTTGTCATTTTTGTACAGAGGAGCTGCGGGTGGGGGGATCGCTGGTCCGACTTGGAAGAAGAAAAAGGTAAGTATTTTAACAAAACCACTGCAAAGTAAACTTTCATGAATGAAAGTGCCCCTGTTTTAATAGTATTTTTAAAAACCGGGCACTCATTCATAAAAATTTACATTCACTTTAAAAAAATGACAAAGGTTTTAAATATATCCCTAGATAAAGCTTTCTGCAGATATAAAAAGGTCAGCAAATTTTATATATATATATACACACGTCAATGCAAGTGACTATTAACCCCTTGCCAGATGTGGAACATCTTGCAACACTCTATGGCAGCAAAGTAGTTAATTAACTTAGGTAATTTTTTTATTTTCATTTAACATACAGAACTGTTTAAAAATGCATTGAAGAACAAATAAAGCCATGCATTCCACATATAACAAGTCACTTGTAATATGGCCCATAATTTCAGGGGTCTAATTTTAAAGGGACACTAAAGTCAAAATTAAACTTTCATGATTCAGGCAGAACATGCAGTTTAATAAAAACTTTTAAATTTACTTCCATTATCAAATTGTGTACAGTCTTTTTGTATGCACACTTTCTGACCCACCAGATCCTACTGAGCATGTGCAAGATTTCACAGTGTATATGTATATGAGTCTGTGATTGGCTGATGATTGTCACATAATACAGTCAACTTAATTACATTTTAAAGGACCAGTCAACACATTAGATTTGCATAATCAACAAATGCAAGATAACAAGACAATGCAATAGCACTTAGTCTGAACTTCAAATGAGTAGTAGATTTTTTTATAACAAATTTCAAAGTTATGTCTATTTCCACTCCCCTTGTACCATGTGATAGCAATCAGCCAATCAAAAATGCATATACGTATAGTCTGTGAATTCTTGCACATGCTCAGTAGGATCCGATGACTCAAAAATTGTAAAAATAAAAGACTGTGCACATTTTTTTTTAATGGAAGTAAATTGGAAAGTTGTTTAAAGTTACATGCTGTATCTGAATCATGAAAATTTAATTTAACCTGAGTGTCCCTTTAAAATTTGTCCGAAAAACAAAAATAAAAAAACTACTGCTCATTTAAAAATGAGCATAATTGCTATTGCATAGACTTTTTATTAGGTAATTGATGATTGGGCATTTCTACTGTATTTCATGGTCCTTTAAAGGGGTAGTCTAGTCAAAAAATTTCTTTCATGATTCAGATATAGCATGCGATTTTAAGCAACTTTCTAATTTACTCCTATTATACATTTTTCTTCATTCTCTTGGTATCTGTATTTGAAAAAGTAAGAATGTAAGCATAGGAGCCGGCCCATTTTTGGTTCAGCACCTGGGTAGCACTTTCTGATTGGTATCTAAATGTAGCCACCAATCAGCAAGCGCTACCCAGCTGCTGAACCAAAAATGGTCCGACTCCTAAGCTTACGTTCAAACAAAGATACCAAGAGAACGAAGAAAAATTGATAATAGGAGAAAATTAGAAAGTTACTTTAAATTGCATGCTCTATCTGTATCATGAAAGTTTAATTTTGACTAGACTATTCCTTTAATGATATTCAAGGGATAAACATGTAAACTTGTTAATTGTATGGAAACATATATTGACATCATAATTTGTATTTCTTTACCCATAATCCTCTGTATAAGCACCTTAAATGTAATGTTTCTTTAGTAGTACAGTAGAAACAAATTGTCTTGTCTCTAATATTCAATATATAGTTAGCAGTTTCCTTGATGGTAGCCGGATACCTTTTGCTATGTTACAACTAAAAGAAGTCAAATTTCTTTAGAGGAAATGAATTATTTGTAATCTTTTAGATTCTAATTCACACTCCCCAAGTCAGAAATAAAAAAACACAAGAAAGGAGGGGGGGGGGGACTACATAGCTGATCACATGTTCAGCAGAGAGAGGAATTTGCTTGTACAAGAAGAGTAAGTTGCTTACCCACAAAGCACCAGGTTAAAGGGATATTAAAGAGCATGAATTGTACTAAAAAGTGTTTTATTATGTGTAAACAAATTTGCAATATACTTTACTTATTTATTTTGTCCATTTTACCTGTAATGTAACACCTGAAATTTACCAGTGAAAATTGTTGTTTTTCTAAATTATGCCGTGTTTCCCTTATGCATCTCTCCTGCTGAGTACATCAAGGGACAGATATAAAACAGGCAATAAAAAAACTGTGCAATCAAGGATGTGTGAAATATAGGATTGTTAAAGTTATTATCTAACACCTAGATTACGAGTTTTGCGTTAGAGGCTATGCGGTGCTAACGAGCAATTTTCCCTCACCGCTCACTTACCTGCAGCGCTGGTATTACGAGTTTTCAGAAACCTGTCGTTAAAAATTTTGCTCATTACCGCACTCCAATACCAGCGCTGCTTAAGTCAGCGGTGAGCTGGTGTAACGTGCTCGTGCACAATTTCCCCATAGGAATCAACGGGGAGAGCCGGCTGAAAAAAAGTCTAACACCTGCAAAAAAGCAGCGTAAAACTCACTAACGCAGCCCCATTGATTTCTATGGGGAAATAAAAGTTATGTTTACACCTAACACCCTAACATGAACCCCGAGTCTAAACACCCCTAATCTTACACTTATTAACCCCTAATCTGCCGCCCCCGACATTGCCGCCACCTACATTATACTTATGAACCCCTAATCTGCCGCCCCCAACGTCGCCGCCACTATAAACATATTAACCCCTAAAATTCTATCAGCCAATCGGAATCTAAGGGACGCCATCTTGGATGATGTCCCTTAAAGGTATCTTCATTCTGTTTTAGTCGTAGCCAGAAGAGGATGCTCCGTGTCGGATGTCTTGAAGATGTACCCGCTCCGCACCAGATGGATGAAGATAGAAGATGCCATCTGGAGGACCACTTCTGCCCGGCTTGGATGACGACTTCTGCCCATCTGGAGCACCACTTCTTCCCGGCTTGAATAAAGACTTCTGCCCGTCTGGAGGAACACTTTGCCCGGCTTGGATGAAGACGTCTCCCGGTAAGTCGATCTTCAGGGGGTTAGTGTTAGGTTTTTTTAAGGGTGTATTGGGTGGGTTTTATTTTTTAGATTAGGGTTTGGGCGGCAAAATAGCTAACTGCCCTTTTAAGGGCAATGCCCATCCAAATGCCCTTTTCAGAGCAATGGGGAGCTTAGGTTTTTAAAGATAGTATTTTATTTGGGGGGTTGGTTGTGTGGGTGGTAGGTTTTACTGTTGGGGGGGTTGTTTGTATTTTGTTTTACAGGTAAAAGAGCTGATTACTTTGGGGCAATGCCCCGCAAAAGGCCCTTTTAAGGGCTATTGGTAGTTTAGTTTAGGCTAGGGTTTTTTTTTATTTTGGGGGGCTTTTTTATTTTAATAGGGCTATTAGATTAGGTGTAATTAGGTTACATTTCTGTAATTTGTTTATTATTTGCTGTAATTTAGTGGATTTTTTTGTACTTTAGCTAATTTAATTTAATTTAGGTAATTGTATTTAATTTAGTTAATTTATTTAATTGTAGTGTAGTGTTAGGTGTTAGTGTAACTTAGGTTAGGTTTTATTTTACAGGCAAATTTGTATTTATTTTAGCTAGGTAGTTATTAAATAGTTAATAACTATTTAATAACTATTCTACCTAGTTAAAATAAATACAAACTTGCCTGTAAAATAAAAATAAATCCTAACATAGCTACAATGTAACTATTAGTTATATTGTAGCTAGCTTAGAGTTTATTTTACAGGTAAGTATTTAGTTTTAAATAGGAATAATTTAGTTAATGATAGTAATTTTATTTAGACTTATTTAAATTATATTTAAGTTAGTGGGTGTTAGGTTTAGGGTTAGACTTAGGTTTAGGGGTTAATAACTTTAATATAGTGGCGGCGACGTTGGGGGCGGCAGATTAGGAGTTAATAAATGTAGGTAGGTGTAGGCGATGTTAGGGATGGCAGATTAGGGGTTAATAATATTTAACTAATGTTTGCGAGGTGGGAGTGTGGCGGTTTAAGGGTTAATATATTTATTATAGTGGCAGCGACGTTGGGGGCGGCAGATTAGGGGTTAATAAGTGTAGGTAGGTGGCAGCGACATTGGGGGCAGCAGATTAGGCGTTAATAAATATAATGTAGATTTCGGCGATCTTGGGGGCAGCAGATTAGGGGTTTATAAATATAATGTAGATGGCGGCGGTGTCCGGAGCGGCAGATTAGGGGTTACATTTTTTATTTTAGTATTTGCGATGCGGGAGGGCCTCGGTTTAGGGGTTAATAGGTAGTTTATGGGTGTTAGTGTACTTTTTAGCACTTTAGTTATGAGTTTTATGCTACAGCGTTGTAGTGTAAATCTCATAACTACTGACTTTTAAATGTGTTAGGGATCTTTACAGGGTAGGCTGCACCGCTCACTTTTTGGCCTCCCAGGACAGACTCGTAATATCAGCGCTATGGAAGTCCCATAGAAAAAAGACTTTACGAAGTTTACGTAAGTCGTTTTGAGGTAAGGCAAAAGAAGTGTGCGGTCACCCTAAACCTGCAAGACTCGTAATACCAGCGGCCGTAAAAAAGCAGCGTTTGGACTTCTTAACGCTGCTTTTTTACCCTAACGCACAACTCGTAATCTAGCCGTAAGATCCCACCCAGCCTTTGTTATTGTCCGTTTTATAACTGATGGCACTCATTACTTTATAGGAATTGTTACTTTATAGAAACTAATATCTTCAATATTTAAAATACTAATTGTAAAAAATATAACTACATATTATTCTAAGGTTAATTTTTGTTTTGAATACATCATTATGTCTAGCATGTATATATTAATATCCCTTTAAGATCAACTTGTGAAATTTAGCCAACTTTGGGCTAGATTACAAGTGGAGCTCTAATTTATTACATGCTCGCAAGCTCGCGTTAGCAATTAGCGCTCAGAAAATTAACCAGATATCAGATCTCTGGTTAATTTTCTAAAAGTGCCCAAAATGTAGCTTTTTAAAAAAATAAAAAACAACTGCTCTAGGCAGTTTTTAGGGCTAAAGATTGTTGGAAGTGGGGTGTTTGGAAAAAAAACAGCACTGAAAAGTGCCTTTATATTGCAGTCTATAGGAAGTGTGTGTTCCCTGTAAATATATATCTATAAGCTTATATACATATACATTTATGTGTTAATATGTGTATATAAAAATAGCAACACATAAATAAATATTTATATAGGCATATACATATATATTTAACATGTGCTGCCATCTCTGCGCTACTTACTGCGCAAGGTTCTAATGCTGTTTCTGACGGCAGGAAAACTTGGCTCCCATTGTGCTGGTATTACCCAGTGGAGTGCTAATATCACTTTAGCGAAAGCGATATTTAGTGCTATTCTTGTAATCTGGCCCTTTTTCCTTTTATTAAACTTGTAGCTCTGAAGTGCAGACTTGCTCATACAAGCTAGCGATAAGCATGTTAACAAGTAGAAACTGCAGCTTCCTAACTTCTCTGGCATCTTAGAGGCGGATTTGTCCCGGATGACTGACAGCCCTACTCTGGGGCAACTGCTTTCATGAGTTCAGGGGGCGGAACCATGCATGCAATCGTAAATTTGGGCATCGATTACTGCTGACCCAAACCCATGTAGACAGGCTCCCTAGTTCCAGAAACATATGCCACATTCGATCAGGCTGATTTATCATAGTGCGAGTGGACATGATCCGCTGTAGTGGATGATGTCCGCCTCTCATCAATAAATGCCTTCTTGCACAAGCATTTCTCATGAAATGCTTGTGCAATGCTGCCCCCTGCACATTCACGGCCAATCAGCCGCTAGCAGGGGCTGTCAATCAACTCGATCATATCCAATCGGGCTGATTGCTGTCCACCGTTAATAGGTGGCGGACGAGTTAAGGAGCAGCGGTCTTAAGACTGCTGCTTCTTAACTCCTGTTTCTGGCGTGCCTGAAGGCTTGCGCAGAAACAGATGCATACGGGGCTTGATAAATCGGCCCCTATGGCTTTAAAGCACACACTCTTTATATACTAATTTGCAAATTAAGTCAAGTCCATAATTACAAGAAGTTCTACTTATTTTGCTAGAGAAAAAAAAATAAAGGTGTAAACTATTATGGAAATGTGGGCAGGGAGAGGCAATTACATACATACACTCTATATACATTCTATTAAAATTCAAATAGCTAATAATTCATTTTAACATTCAGTTTCAATTCATTTAGAATGGATTGGAGCTGTTAATAGTTTAAATATTGCTTATATGAAGAAACCAACTGGTATTTATTTATTAATATCTAGTAGTTATTTTATGAACACTTTTATAGTATAACTTGCATTTCTGCATGTGTTTATTTCAGCAAAAAGGAACTAATAATTAGTGTAATCATTCAGTTTATACCTGTATGTTCAGTGCAGTTTATATGGTAAGGATCAAGGGTATTATATAAAAAGTATGGACACTCTTTTTATACAAATGAGTACATTTGTGTTTATATATACATATACATACAGACACATATATATATATATATATACATATATATGTATATACAGTATATATATATATAATATATATATATATATATATATATATATATATATATGTATACATACATACGAACCCACATATATAAATATAAATGTAACTATATATAGGCACACACGCACATATATATATATATATATATATATATATATACACACATACATACAGACACACATATATTTATATACGTATGTATCTCTCTCTCTCTCTCTATATATATATATATATATATATATATATATATGCAGTGGATATAAAAATAATATGGTTGCATAAGTGTGCACACTAATACTAATACTAATACTTTGTTGGAGCACCTTTTGATTTTATTACAGCACTCAGTCTTTTTGGGTATTAGTCTATCAGCATGACACATCTTGACTTGGCAAGATTTGCCCACTCTTCTTTGCAAAAACACTCCAAATCTGTCAGTTTGCGAGTGCATCTCCTGTGCACAGCGCTCTTCAGATCACCCCACAGATTTTCGATTGGATTCAGGTTTGGGCTCTGGCTGGGCCATTCCAAAACTTTAATCTTCTTCTGATGAAGCTGTTCCTTTGTAGCATCATGCTTTGAAGCTGACCCAAAGCATGATGCTACCACCACCATGCTTCACTGTGGGTATGGTGTTCTTTTGGTGATATGCAGTGTTGTTTTTGCGCCAAACATATCTTTTGGAATTATTGCCAAAAAGTTCAACCTTGGTTTTATCAGACCATAACACCTTTTCCCACATGCTTTTGGGAGACTTCAGATGTGTTTTTGCTAAATTTAGCTGGGCTTGGATGTTTTTCTTTGTAAGAAAAGGCTTCCGTCTTGCCGTCTACCCCAAAGCCCAAACATATGAAGAATATGGGAGATTGTTGTCACATGTACTACACAGCCAGTACTTGCCAGATATTCCTGCAGCTCCTTTAATGTTGCTGTAGGCCTCTTGGTAGCCTCCCAGACCAGTTTTCTTCTCGTCTTTTCATCAATTTTGGAGGGACATCCAGTTCTTGGTAATGTCATTGATGTTCCAGATGTTCTCCACTTGATGATGACTGTCTTAACTGGGTTCCATGGTATATCTAATGCCTTGGAAATTCTTTTGTACTCTTCTCCTGACTGATACCTTTTTAACAATGAGATCCCTCTGATGCTTTGGAAGCTCTCTGCGGACCATGGCTTTTGTGTAGGACGCGACTAAGAAAATGTCAAGAAAGACCTACTAGAACAGCTGAACTTTATTCAGGGTTAATCAGAGACACTTTAAATTATGGCAGGTGTGTGATGACTCTTATTTAACATGGTTTTGAATGTGATTGCTTAATTCTGAACACAGCTACATCCCCAGTTATGCAACCACATTATTTCAGGTTTTTTTTGTTTACTTCCCTCCACCTTAAAGATTTTAGTTTGTTTTTCAATTGAGTTGTGTGGTTTATAGGTCACATTAAAGGTGGAAAAAGCTCTGAAATTATTTATCTTTGTCTAATTTTTTTACATCACAGAAACCTGACATTTTAACAGGGGTGTGTAGACTTTTTATATCCACTGTGTATATATATATATATACACACACACATATATATATATATATATATATATATATATATATATATATATATATAAAACAGAATTTATGCTTACCTGATAAATTACTTTCTCCAACGGTGTGTCCGGTCCACGGCGTCATCCTTACTTGTGGGATATTCTCTTCCCCAACAGGAAATGGCAAAGAGTCCCAGCAAAGCTGGTCACATGATCCCTCCTAGGCTCCGCCCACCCCAGTCATTCGACCGACGGACAGGAGGAAATATATATAGGAGAAACCATATGATACCGTGGTGACTGTAGTTAGAGAAAATAATTCATCAGACCTGATTAAAAAAACCAGGGCGGGCCGTGGACCGGACACACCATTGGAGAAAGTAATTTATCAGGTAAGCATAAATTCTGTTTTCTCCAACATTGGTGTGTCCGGTCCACGGCGTCATCCTTACTTGTGGGAACCAATACCAAAGCTTTAGGACACGGATGAAGGGAGGGAGCAAATCAGGTCACCTAAATGGAAGGCACCACGGCTTGCAAAACCTTTCTCCCAAAAATAGCCTCCGAAGAAGCAAAAGTATCAAATTTGTAAAATTTGGCAAAAGTGTGCAGTGAAGACCAAGTCGCTGCCTTACATATCTGGTCAACAGAAGCCTCGTTCTTGAAGGCCCATGTGGAAGCCACAGCCCTAGTGGAGTGAGCTGTGATTCTTTCAGGAGGCTGCCGTCCGGCAGTCTCATAAGCCAATCGGATAATGCTTTTAAGCCAAAAGGAAAGAGAGGTAGAAGTCGCTTTTTGACCTCTCCTTTTACCAGAATAAACAACAAACAAGGAAGATGTTTGTCTGAAATCTTTAGTAGCCTCTAAATAGAATTTTAGAGCACGGACTACGTCCAAATTGTGTAACAAACGTTCCTTCTTTGAAACTGGATTCGGACACAAAGAAGGTACAACTATCTTCTGGTTAATATTTTTGTTGGAAACAACTTTCGGAAGAAAACCAGGCTTAGTACGCAAAACCACCTTATCTGCATGGAACACCAGATAGGGCGGAGAACACTGCAGAGCAGATAACTCTGAAACTCTTCTTGCAGAAGAAATTGCAACCAAAAACAAAACTTTCCAAGATAATAACTTAATATCTACGGAATGTAAGGGTTCAAACGGAACCCCTTGAAGAACTGAAAGAACTAGATTTAGACTCCAGGGAGGAGTCAAAGGTCTGTAAACAGGCTTGATCCTAACCAGAGCCTGAACAAATGCTTGAACATCTGGCACAGCTGCCAGTCTTTTGTGAAGTAAAACAGATAAAGCAGAGATCTGTCCCTTCAGAGAACTTGCAGATAATCCTTTCTCCAAACCTTCTTGTAGAAAGGATAGAATCTTAGGAATTTTTGTCTTGTTCCATGGGAATCCTTTAGATTCACACCAACAGATATATTTTTTCCATATTTTATGGTAAATTTTTCTAGTTACAGGCTTTCTAGCCTGAATCAGAGTATCTATTACAGAATCTGAAAACCCACGCTTTGATAAAATCAAGCGTTCAATCTCCAAGCCGTCAGTTGGAGGGAAACCAGATTTGGATGTTCGAATGGACCCTGAACAAGAAGGTCCTGTCTCAAAGGTAGCTTCCATGGTGGAGCCGATGACATATTCACCAGGTCTGCATACCAAGTCCTGCGTGGCCACGCAGGAGCTATCAAGATCACCGAGGCCCTCTCCTGATTGATCCTGGCTACCAGCCTGGGGATGAGAGGAAACGGTGGGAATACATAAGCTAGGTTGAAGGTCCAAGGTGCTACTAGTGCATCTACTAGTGTCGCCTTGGGATCCCTGGATCTGGACCCGTAGCAAGGAACCTTGAAGTTCTGACGAGACGCCATCAGATCCATGTCTGGAATGCCCCATAATTGAATTATTTGGGCAAAGATTTCCGGATGGAGTTCCCACTCCCCCGGATGGAATGTCTGACGACTCAGAAAATCCGCTTCCCAATTTTCCACTCCTGGGATGTGGATCGCAGACAAGTGGCAGGAGTGATCCTCCGCCCATTGAATTATCTTGGTCACTTCTTTCATCACCAGGGAACTCCTTGTTCCCCCCTGATGATTGATATATGCAACGGTCGTCATGTTGTCTGACTGAAACCTTATGAATTTGGCCTTTGCTAGTTGAGGCCAAGCTCTGAGAGCATTGAATATCGCTCTCAGTTCCAGAATGTTTATCGGGAGAAGAGACTCTTCCCGAGACCATAGACCCTGAGCTTTCAGGGATTCCCAGACCGCGCCCCAGCCCACTAGGCTGGCGTCGGTCGTGACAATGACCCACTCTGGTCTGCGGAAGCTCATTCCCTGTGACAGATTGTCCAGGGTCAGCCACCAACGGAGTGAATCTCTGGTCTTTTGATCTACTTGAATCGTCGGAGACAAGTCTGTATAATCCCCATTCCACTGTCTGAGCATGCACAGTTGTAATGGTCTTAGATGAATTCGTGCAAAAGGAACTATGTCCATTGTTGCAACCATCAATCCTATTACTTCCATGCACTGCGCTATGGAAGGACGAGGAACAGAGTGAAGTACTTGACAAGAGCTTAGAAGTTTTGATTTTCTGACCTCTGTCAGAAAAATCCTCATTTCTAAGGAATCTATTATTGTTCCCAAGAAGGGAACTCTTGTTGACGGGGACAGAGAACTTTTTTCTTTGTTCACCTTCCATCCGTGAGATCTGAGAAAGGCTAGGACGATGTCCGTATGAGCCTTTGCTTTTGACATGGACGACGCTTGAATCAGGATGTCGTCCAAGTAAGGTACTACTGCAATGCCCCTTGGTCTTAGAACCGCTAGAAGGGACCCTAGTACCTTTGTGAAAATCCTTGGAGCAGTCGTTAATCCGAATGGAAGTGCCACAAACTGGTAATGCTTGTCCAGAAAAGCGAACCTTAGGAACTGATGATGTTCCTTGTGGATAGGAATATGTAGGTACGCATCCTTTAAATCCACGGTAGTCATAAATTGATTTTCCTGGATAGTAGGTAGGATCGTTCGAATAGTTTCCATTTTGAACGATGGTACCCTGAGAAATTTGTTTAGGATCTTTAGATCCAAAATTGGTCTGAATGTTCCCTCTTTTTTGGGAACTATGAACAGATTGGAATAAAATCCCATTCCTTGTTCTCTTATTGGAACTGGATGTATCACTCCCATCTTTAACAGGTCTTCTACACAATGTAAGAATGCCTGTCTCTTTATTTGGTTTGAAGATAATTGAGACCTGTGGAACCTTCCCCTTGGGGGTAGTTCCTTGAATTCCAGGAGATAACCTTGAGAAACTATTTCTAGCGCCCAAGGATCCTGAACATCTCTTGCCCAAGCCTGAGCAAAGAGAGAAAGTCTGCCCCCCACTAGATCCGGTCCCGGATCGGGGGCTATCCCTTCATGCTGTTATGGTAGCAGTGGTAGGCTTCTTGGCCTGCTTACCCTTGTTCCAGCCTTGCATTGGTTTCCAGGCTGGTTTGGGATGTGAAGTATTACCCTCTTGCTTAGAGGATACAGAATTAGAGACTGGTCCGTTTCTGCGAAAGGGACGAAAATTAGGCTTATTTTTAGCCTTAAAAGACCTATCCTGTGGGAGGGCGTGGCCCTTTCCCCCAGTGATGTCTGAAATAATCTCTTTCAAATCAGGTCCAAATAATGTTTTACCTTTGAAAGGAATGTTAAGCAATTTTGTCTTGGAAGACACATCCGCTGACCAAGACTTTAGCCAAAGCGCTCTGCGCGCCACGATAGCAAACCCTGAATTTTTCGCCGCTAATCTAGCTAATTGCAAAGCGGCATCTAAAACAAAAGAGTTAGCCAATTTAAGTGCTTGAACTCTGTCCATAACCTCCTCATACGAAGATTCTTTACTGAGCGATTTTTCTAGTTCCTCGAACCAGAAACACGCTGCCGTAGTGACAGGAACAATGCATGAAATTGGTTGTAGAAGGTAACCTTGCTGTACAAAAATCTTTTTAAGCAAACCCTCTAATTTCTTATCCATAGGATCTTTGAAAGCACAACTATCTTCGATAGGAATAGTAGTGCGTTTGTTTAGAGTAGAAACCGCCCCCTCGACCTTGGGGACTGTCTGCCATAAGTCCTTTCTGGGGTCGACTATAGGAAATAATTTCTTAAATATAGGGGGGGGAACAAAAGGTATGCCGGGCCTTTCCCACTCTTTATTTACTATGTCCGCCACCCGCTTGGGTATAGGAAAAGCGTCGGGGGGCACCGGAACCTCTAGGAACTTGTCCATCTTACATAATTTCTCTGGAATGACCAAATTGTCACAATCATCCAGAGTAGATAACACCTCCTTAAGCAGTGCGCGGAGATGTTCTAATTTAAATTTAAATGTCACAACATCAGGTTCAGCTTGATGAGAAATTTTTCCTGAATCTGAGATTTCTCCATCAGACAAAACCTCCCTCATGGCCCCTTGAGATTGGTGTGAGGGTATGTCAGAACAGTTATCATCAGCGTCCTCTTGCTCTTCAGTGTTTAAAACAGAGCAATCGCGCTTTCTCTGATAAGTAGGCATTTTGGATAAAAGATTTGCTATGGAGTTATCCATTACAGCCGTTAATTGTTGCATGGTAATAAGTATTGGCGCACTAGATGTACTAGGGGCCTCCTGTGTGGGCATAACTGGTGTAGACACAGTAGGGGATGATGTAGTATCATGTTTACTCCCCTCATTTGAGGAATCATCTTGGGCAATATCATTATCTGTGGCATTACTGTCCTTACTTTGTTTGGACACTATGGCACAATTATCACATAAATTTAAATGGGGAGACACATTGGCTTTCATACATATAGAACATAGCTTATCTGATCGTACAGACATGTTAAACAGGCTTAAACTTGTCAACAAAGCACAAAAAACGTTTTAAAATAAAAGCGTTACTGTCACTTTAAATTTCAAACTGAAAACACTTTATTACTGAATATGTGAAAAAGTATGAAGGAATTGTTCAAAATTCACCAAAATTTCACCACAGTGTCTTAAAGCATTAAAAGTATTGCACACCAAATTTCAGAGCTTTAACCCTTAAATTAACGGAACCGGAGCCGTTTTTACATTTAACCCTATCCAGTCCCAGCTATATGCTTTGCTGAGACCCAACCAAGCCCAGAGGGGAATACGATACCAAATGACGCCTTCTATAAGCTTTTTCAGTGATTCTTAGCTCCTGACACATGCATCTGCATGCCTTGCTCTCCAAAAACAACTGCGCATTAATGGCGCGAAAATGAGGCTCTGTCTATAACTAGAAAGGCCCCCATCTGAAAAAGGCGTCCAACACAGTGCCTGCCGTTTTTCTAAACGTTCCCCAAGATTATAATACCAATTATTAGTTAGAATCTGCATAATATGCCTAGTAAAGCAATCGTTTTAGCCCAGAAAAATGTCTACCAGTTTTTAAGCCCTTTTTGAAGCCCTTTATTCTTTTATGTTTAACTAAGAAAATGGCTTACCGGTCCCCATGAGGGGAAATGACAGCCTTCCAGCATTACATGGTCTTGTTAGAAATATGGCTAGTCATACCTTAAGCAGAAAAGTCTGCTAACTGTTTCCCCCAACTGAAGTTACTTCATCTCAACAGTCCTGTGTGGAAACAGCAATCGATTTTAGTTACTGTCTGCTAAAATCATCTTCCTCTTACAAACAGAAATCTTCATCCTTTTCTGTTTCAGAGTAAATAGTACATACCAGCACTATTTTAAAATAACAAACACTTGATAGAAGAATAAAACTACATTTAAACACCAAAAAACTCTTAACCATCTCCGTGGAGATGTTGCCTGTGCAACGGCAAAGAGAATGACTGGGGTGGGCGGAGCCTAGGAGGGATCATGTGACCAGCTTTGCTGGGACTCTTTGCCATTTCCTGTTGGGGAAGAGAATATCCCACAAGTAAGGATGACGCCGTGGACCGGACACACCAATGTTGGAGAAACATACACACATATACAGTATACAACATAAGTGAGTGCAAATGCGATTGGTCAAAGTGCAGCAAAAAAAATTTTTTTTGCATTTTTCAGCAATAAATGCAGATACCAACTGGGTGCTTTGTTTTGCATCAGAAATATCTGAAACTTACTTACCCTGGACAAGCTTCTTATCTTATGACATTTAAAAATTCACATGAAATACACAAATAGCAAACAGACACATTAAAGACACTTACTGTTTTTTGAGACATGTCATTGGACTGACGTTGTTGGCTCTAAAGTTATGCGTGATAGATCTTAGCCCTTCTACCCATTGCTGAAAGACATACAAACATATAATACAAATAATGAAAAGAAGAACACAAATAAAGCAAGACTTTTTTTTACATATTTTTTACAATGAAATTGTTACAGCAACATCTTTTTTTCAAATACATCTTTTTGAGGTTTCTCAACCACTGAAGACATAACAGAGACAAACTGAAAGTAAAACACATAGCACATTTCCCCACTGCTGACACCAATTTTAAATGAAACAAAAAGCCCTTATAGTTATTGACTGTATGTGAGTAAAAGACAATTGAAATTGTTTTTATTACCTAACTATTTTTTTACACAATAAGAAAAGGTTGGTTAAACAAATTATTATTACATTTATTCTTATTACTACTATTATTATTACTTAAAGGGACAGTCAACACCAGAATCTTTGTTGTTTAAAAAGAAAGATAATCCCTTTATTACCCATTCCCCAGTTTTGCATAACCAACACTGTTATATAAATACACTTTTTTCCTCTGTGATTACCTTGTGTCTAAGCCTCTGCAAACTGCCCTCTTATTTCAGTTATTTTGATAGATTTGCATTTTAGCCAATCAGTGCTGGCTCCAGGGTAACTTCATGTGCATGAGCTCAATGTTATCTATATGAAACACATGAACTAATGCCCTCTAGTGGTCAAAATGCATTCAGATTAGAGGCAGTCTTCAATGTCTAAGAAATTAGCATATGAATCTCCTAGAATTAGCTTTCAACTAAGAATATGAAGAGAACAAAGCAAAATTGGTGATAAAAGTAAATTGGAAAGTTGTTTAAAATTACGTTCCCTATCTAAATCATAAAAGGTTTTTTTGGACTTGACTGTCCCTTTAAGACAGTTCTATTTGCATAAAGGGTTGGTCTAAATTACTTATGTAATAATCAGTAAAAGCCAAGAAATAAAATAACCTTACAAGTAACCTAACACTGCAAAAATATTTTCATTCTTATGTAGCCATTGATGGGTATCCTCCGGACATTGTACACTAGATTTTGCTTTGCATAAATGTTCTGTAGACAATCTGGGAGTGTTTTTGTAAAAATGTATAGTTTTGCTTATTTTTTAAAAAAACATTCTGCTGATTTTCAGACTCCTTACCAAGCCCCAAAGTATCAGATGTAGACTCAAGTCTAAAGACTAATGCTTGCTCCTGTTCATGTAATGGGACATTTCAAGTGCAGGGAAGGGGCACTGTCTGCTCTTCCTGTTTTCTCAGCCCCTCTCAGTGGGTTTCCCAGCCTAACCTCATCAACGGTGCTAAATTGGAAGCTTCTAAGTAAGTTTTTAAAAGGTTTTATATCATTATCTGTACATATTCTTCTTTATAGTAGTGTCTATTACATGCAATGATATGAAAATTGGTGTATACTGTCCCTTAAACATAAAATGCAATAGTATGCTCCGGGTTGTTATTCCATAGTATATGTGCTCTGTTTGAAACACGTTGAGATGTATTTTAAAAATATTTATTGTGCGTAGCATTGCTTCATTTCCTTTAATTTAACTATGAAAACTGTGGAGGATTCTGAGAATTGGAAGTACACATTACGGACTTTACAAGCCTAATCCTACTACTTATCTGTCCATAATTGTTCTCAGTAGTGGTGATAGGATACTGCAAAACAATGTATACTTTGCTACCCAAATGATAGTGGTAAGCTGTGTATATTCCAAAACCAGGCCTATATTGGTTCCTCTAAAAATAAAGCAGTGAGGATAGTTTAGCCAATGAAAAACAATTGCAGTCAATAATGTGTTAATGTATTCAGAATATTTATGTATGTGTGTGTATGTATGTATGTATGTATGTTTGTGTGGATATGTATGTTTGTGTGTGTATGTATGTATGTATGTGTATGTATGTGTGTGTGTATATGTATGTATGTTTGTGTGTGTATGTATGTATGTATGTGTGTGTGTATGTATGTGTGTTTGTG